>NC_092055.1:134286742-134593868 GCF_003086295.3 Arachis hypogaea
CAATACTGCCTGAGGAGTATAGTCAAGTCCAGGAAGTAGAGTCATTAAAAGATGATTGTTATGATGTCTTTCCTGGAAGCGAATGTTTATTGCTAGACGACAATATGTGTGGTGGAGGATTATTTGAGAAGCCTACTGAAAATGATAAGGAACACTTGCGTCCACTGCATATCAAGGCTCGTGTTGACGGAAGGATAGTCAATAAGATTTTGGTTGACGGGGGAGCTGCTGTTAATCTCATGCCTGAAAGAATGATGGGAAGGCTTGGAAAGACTGAAAAAGATCTGATTAAAAGTAGCATTGGGGTGACAGATTTTAATGGAAAGACTTCTTCTGTTAGAGGTGTGGTTCTGCTGTCAATTGAGGTTGGTTCTGTCAATAGGCCAACTCTATTTGTGGTGGTTCCTTCAAAGGCTGGTTTTAACTTGCTTTTGGGATGAGATTGGATTCATGGAATGGGTGCTATTCCATCAACTTTACATCAAAAATTGATTTTCTGGAATGAAGATGGAGGAGTGGAAGAAGTTCTTGCTGACAATAGTACTTGTTACTACGATGAGATGCATGTGGAGTTCAGGATGTATAATCCTGGAGTCAAGCCGCTGACCGTTGACACCAATGCATTTAATCCTGAAAATATTGAGATGTGCAAAATAGATATGAATGGTTTTATTTTGGTCCCTAAGGCCGGGGCGGATGCGGCCTCAGAAGAAACTTAGATGAGCTTGACGAGCCAACTGGCTCGGCTGTCAGCCTATATGGCAGGCAGAGAAGGGTGCATTGACAGTGTACCTTATGATTGTATATATGATGATGGTCCTTTAGGTTTTGAAAAAAATAATAGTACTGACATTGTAAAAAAGGTTGAAGTGCAGGATCCTTTGGAGGAAGTAGATATTGGTAACGGTGATTATCCTAGACCAACATATGTGAACAAGATGCTGCCTGATGATTTCAAAAGAGAAATGGTGGAGATTTTGAAGGAATATTGCGACTGTTTTGCATGGGATTATGCAGAGATGCCAGGCTTGAGTCGTGGATTGGTAGAACATCAATTGCCATTGAAAGCCAACGTTAAACCTGTCAAGCAGCCACCAAGGAGATTTGCCCCTGAAGTCGTGCAGAAGATTAAAAAAGAGATTGAAAGACTTCTTAAGGCTAAGTTTATAAGAACAGCAAGGTATGTCAATTGGATTTCTAATATTGTCCCTGTCATGAAAAAGAATGGAAAATTAAGGGTTTGCATTGATTTTAGAGATTTAAATTCTGCAACACCAAAAGATGAATATCCAATGCCTATAGCTGATATGTTGATAGATTCTACTGCTGGCCATGAAATATTAAGTTTTATGGATGGATATTCAGGTTATAATCAAATATGCATAGCTGAGGAAGATGTGTCAAAAACAGCATTTAGGTGTCCAGGTGCTTTAGGAACTTTTGAATGGGTTGTGATGCCATTTGGGTTAAAAAATGCTGGTGCAACTTATCAAAGGGCGATGAATAAAATTTTTCATGATTTTATTGGAAATTTTATGGAAATTTATGTTGATGATGTGGTTGTCAAATCAAATGCTAAACAAGAGCATTTAGAAAATTTAAAGAAAGCATTTGAAAGAATGAGAAAGCATAAATTAAAAATGAATCCTTTAAAATGTGCCTTTGGTGTGAGTGCAGGAAATTTTCTTGGTTTCTTGGTGCAGAAAAAAGGGATTGAAATTGACAAAAATAAGGCAAAGGCTATCTTAGAGGCTCCTCCTCTAGCTAACAAAAAGCAGCTGCAAGCTTTTTTAGGGAAGGTCAATTACCTCAGAAGGTTCATTTCCAATTTATCAGGAAAAACCAAGGTTTTTGCGCCTCTGATCAAGTTGAAAAGAGAGGAAGAGTTCCAATGGAAAACAGAGCATCAAGAAGCTTTTGACAACATCAAGCAGTATTTGACTAATCCTCCTATTATGACACCTCCAAGGCATGGAGCACCTCTAAAACTTTATGTGTCAGCTTCTAAAGTAACAATTGGTGGAATGCTGGCTCAAGAAGATGAGAATGGCAACGAGAGAGTGATTTATTATCTAAGTCGAGTGCTAAATGATGTTGAGAGCCGTTATTCTCCAATTGAAAAACTTTGTTTAGCTTTATATTTTTCCTATTTAAAACTTAAGTACTACCTAATTCCTAGGAATGTTTATGTAATTTCTAAGTTTGATGTTCTTAAATATATGTTGTCTTCTCCAATATTGCATGGTAGACTAGGAAAATGGATGCTAGCCTTAACGGAATTTTCTTTGCATTTTGTGCCTGCAAGAGCGGTTAAGGGTCAAGTTCTAGCCGATTTCCTGGTTGATCACCCGTGTATTGACGTTGACGAGAACTTACTGAGTTTCGTTGGTTTGGTGCCTTGGAAATTGTATTTTGACGGTTCATGCCATAAGGGTGGTGTTGGTATAGGAATTTTAATTATTTCTCCAAGTGGTGAGCCAAGTAAATTCCTCTTTGAATTGAATTATTCATGTTCCAACAATGAGGCAGAGTATGAAGCATTAATAATGGGACTGGAATTATTATTAGAAAGAGGAGTTAAAAACGTAGAAATACTTGGGGATTCACAGCTTGTAGTCCGTCAAGTATCACTCGAATATAGGTGTGTTAGTGAAAATTTGATAAAGTATTTCAATGTGGCTACAGAGTTGTTGAGTAAATTTGATAATATCATTATAAGGCATGTTCCAAGGGAGTTAAACCAAGAAGCAAATGAATTAGCTCAAATTGCTTCAAGATATAAGATCAAGCCCTCAACACTAGAAAAATTGGTAAGGATAAAAGACATATTTATGCCTTTGAGAGAAAGAGAGGTGTTGTCATTAGAAAAACTAGACCCAGAAGATTGGAGAGTACCAATTGTAGAATATTTAAAAAATCCAAACCTTAGTGTCAATAAAAAACTTAAATATAGGGCTCAAAGTTATGTTCTAATAAGTAATGTCTTGTTTAAGAAGTCTATTGATGGGAACCTCCTGACATGTTTGGGAGAAAAAGAAGCGTACTTGGCTCTTGCTGAAGTGCATGAGGAAATTTGTGGCGCCCATCAATCAGGGAAAAAGATGAAATGGGTGATGAATAGGAGAAGATTATATTGGCCAACTATTCAAAGAGATTGTACAAACTATGCCAGGTCCTGTGAAGAATGCCAAAAACATGGAAGCCTCCGACATATTCCAGCGTCAGAACTGCATGTTATAATTAAGCCATGGCCATTTAGAGGTTGGGCTCTAGATCTTATTGGACAGATTCACCCACCGTCTTCTAAAGGTCATAAGTTCATTTTGGTTGGTGTGGATTATTTCTCTAAATGGGTAGAGGCTATCCCTCTAAGGGAGGTGACTCACAATGAAATAATAGATTTTATTGAGGAGCATATTGTGCATAGGTTTGGAATTCCTCAGTCTATTACCACTGATCAAGGAACCATGTTTATTGGAAAAAAGGTCATGGAATACGCCAAATCTAGGGATATAAAAATGCTTTCCTCTACACCATATTATGCCCAAGCCAATGGACAAGTGGAGGCAGCGAATAAAATTCTGATTGCATTAATTAAAAAACACATTGGAAGGCAGCCAAGAAATTGGCACCAAACTATCAGTCAAGTTCATTGGGCTTACCGAAATTCTCCAAGTGGATCTACTGGAACCACCCCGTATAAATTAGTTTACGGTCATGATGCAGTATTGCCAATTGATATTAATCTGCAAAGTATAAGGGTGGCTAGACAAGATGAGATGCCAGTAGTAGATTATTGGAATTCTTTGTATGACGAGCTTAATGAACTTGATGACGAAAGGTTAAGAGCTTTAGAGCGGGTGATTCGACAAAAAGAGATTATGTCAAAATCATACAACCGCCGTGTTAAAGCAAAGACATTTGCAGTTGGAGATTTAGTGTGGAAAACAATCTTGCCTATAGAAAGAAAGTCGAAAACTTATGGTAAGTGGTCTCCAACTTGGGAAGGACCTTATGTAGTTGACAAAGTTTACCCTGGAAATGCCTATAAGATTATTGAAATAGGATCAGGAAGAAGAATTCCTTCAATAAATGGAAAATATTTAAAAGTATATAGGCCAGGCATACATGAGATAAACATTCCACATGTTTAAGGATACAAAAAATATCCAGTTGAAGTGTCAAAGAAAAAGTGAAGAGCTAATTAATATTTGCAATTCAGTTTGTAAAAGCTAACATGTCCTTGTGATTTCTTTGAATTGCAAAATCTACTGACAGTGTAAAGCATTAAGCTTATGAGACAAATATATGTCCAAAGCATCAGGTTGAAAATCTTGGACAAAAAAAATCTCTTATTGACATTTGGGTATGTACTTCATAAATACAAGAGCCTAATTGACTTAGAAATTCTGTTGAGTCTATTAGCGCTTGGAGTCAAGACTATTGAAATGTTAGTGCGAAGATATTAACTATTGAGAATGTTAGTGTGGAGATATTAACTATTGAAAGTCAAGACTATTTCATACAAAAGAATAGACCCCATTGACAGTTTCAACTAGTAATGTAAAATTTTTTTTGTAGACTTAGAAATTCTGTTAAGTCTATTACTAGTAGGCATTTATTTCTTATAAAAAAAAAATAGCAAGTGTCCAATCTCCAAAGTAAGGATAAAAGTGCATTCAAAAGCGAATAATAAACAAAATTCTGAAGGTTCAAAAAGTAAAGATTGCAGACACATATTAAAATCATAAAGGTTCACACAAGAAATGCAAGACTAAGATTCAAAGATCTCCTTCAAACAAATAACTTCAGCCTGGAGAGTGGTTTGGAAGTTTCTGGCTTCTTTGGCAGCTTCCTGTGCGGAGAGCATCTTCTCTTCAAGTGACTGCAGCGCTGCATTGTTACTGTCAAGCATGCCACTCGCTTTGGCAAATTGAGCCTCATTCTTTGTCAAAGCAGCGTCCAGCCTACTTTTTGCTCCTCTCTTGACAGCCAGCTGTTGTTCTAAGTCTCGAATCTCCTCAGATAGCTCATGACCCCGATCTTTAGCTTTTGTAATATGGACAGCCAGGGTAGCTTTGACAGTCTCAAAAGAGGAGATGTCTTGTTTCAACTTAGAAAGAGATTCAGTTAGTTGTTGACATGAGGAGATGGCTGCCTGAGAATCTGGAAATTTGGCATAAAGATCCTCATAGACCATCCGCAGGTGAGCCAGCAAAGGATCAGTAGTCTCAGGATGTGGTGTATTTGAAAAGGTTTGAAGAATATCAGAGAGCTGAGCCTTAAACTGCGGATCCGTAGCAAGTGTCAAAATAGGTTTGGATAGAATGACACTGAGTTGTTGGCTTAATGGAAGCAGGATGGAATTGTCAACAATCTTGGTTGTGGGAAGAGTAGTATGGGACTGCTCTGTTGAAGGATGATTTTGAATGGTGGAACAAGATTCAACTATGGCCTTCTGTGTATCCATACTACATGCATATGCTTCATTTAGACTTTCTAAATCAGCCAATAAGTCATTCACCACATTAGGGGTCTGAGCATGGATGGAAGTGATGGGTATTTGTTTTTCTGACCGCTCACTTGGGGGGAGTTCAGAAGCTTGAAGCTAGACAAAAATACAAAAGCAAATGTTAACATAAAACTAAGGAAGATATGAGGAGGAGATATCAACCATCAGGCTAAATGACATACCGTACCTTATTTGCATTGGTTTTGGGCATAGGTCTATTAGATGTGGCAGCCATCATATTTTCAGTATTAGGCGCGATCAAAGAAATGGTAGGAGTCACAGTGACCTAAATCAAAAGGTAAAATGAGGACAAAGGTAATAAAAGGGGACTCAGCATGAGTATACTATCACCATGTAAGTTCTTTAAGATGATGTTATTTCAATGTGAAAATATATAAGAATACCTGATAAGCAAGCCGGTCACTGGCGCTAAGAGCATTAACATCTTTTTCCAAAGAGAATTTACTGACTGATTCATCACTTGACGAGATGTTCTCGTTGTCCTTTTCATTCTGTTGAGAAATTACCGGTCCATCAAGATTGTCATTGGATGTATTTGATGTGTCATTCTTATCGTTACTACTTGAAGATACTGAAGCTTCAATTGGTTCAAGTCTTCTTTTTACCCGATGGTTTGAGCTATTAAAATTGCGTTTCTTTTTTCCTATAAGCCTACTAGAAAACCTTCTCAAAAGAGGATTTGCGGCAAGTGGGGTAAGTGTGTTCTCTGTGGTAATAATAATAATAATTAAAACATGTGCCATTGTGATAGCCTTAGAAGACATTATGCATGAAGAAAATGAATAGCAACAACACAGAGAGGACATGTTACTAATAGAGGAAATTACCTTAACTAATAATAATAATAATAATAACAATAATAATAATAATAAAATGAGCAAATAGTTTAGTGGTAATTACCCTTTTTCGCTCTTCTCACTTGTTGCATTACAAGAACAGTGGTCATCCTTTGACAGCAAGTATTGAAAGCAACTTCAATAGAGGAGTAATAGTTTTTCCACCAAGAAAAGAATGAATAGGTGGTCAATGGACAAGGCTTGAAAGGGAATAAGTGGAATTTATTTCTCCGTATAGCATTATCTTTCTGAATACGCAGCAGGTCTTCTAATGAAATAGTTTTGGCATGCGAGGGTTGTGATTCTTGAAAATGATATGGAGACGGAATGGCCTGAGCTAACCCAAATTGTCGTGAAACTGCGTTTGGCATATAGACTGCTGTTCTTAGGTCATTTTTACCCGGGAATCCAGCAAAAAGTAATTGAGGAGTTAAAAACTGCGACCAAATAATGATGCTTTCTTTTTGTGTAACCCCAGCTGGGGTAAGAGATTGCGTCAACCATTTCGGACCAGTTTGACAATTAGCAAAAGGAGTCAAATTTATGTTGTGGTCTTTCTCTGGCAAGTAATAAAAAGCGCGGAAGAAGTATTTCATCTTGTCATGTGAGGGCATCAACCTATCAGGGAAGACTAAATTGAGCAAACGTTGTCCGGCAATCGCAGAATCTGTAAGACTTTTTTGGGTCGAACGCGGTTGTAGCTCGGATTCAAAAATAGCGGATAACCACAATTGAAAAAACCAAACGGGACCATCGGCATTAGTGATTCTTTTCTTTTCCCTCATATGGGCCGTGATCCAATCTAGAGTGAGATATAGTCGAGTCAGGAACAATTTGGCCAAACATAGATTTTTGCCTTCAGCTAACATAACGGCTAATGGGACATAGGCGATTTCAACTTGAATATTTCTAGCACAGAAAACAATGCCACTCAACCAATAGAGAAGGAAGGCTATGTGCTCATTATCAGAAACAGGTTCTCCATCTCGACCTCTGTTATTAAGAATGAAACTCTGATAAGTAGTGGAAGAAAGGTCAATGGAGTACTTAACGCCTGTGGTTGACCGGGTAGTGGTTAAAATTTCCTCTCCCAAGGGAGATAGGCCGGTTATTGCAGCTACATCCAGAAGAGTAGGAGTAATCATACCATAAGGAGTGTGAAATGTATGAGAAGTCTCGTCCCAAAAGTACAATGCGCCTCCCATTAATCCTGAATTAACGGTGTAGGTGATTTTACTAAGCTGAATCAGGTCATATATCCCAATCTCTTTCCACAAGGTCGTCTTCTCAGTCTCAACCCTACTTAACCAAGCGTGGTAACCCCCAATGTTGGTCTTTGGGGGATTTCTGAATAATCTGTTGTTGGAATCGAAGTAGCCAATGGATATGGAGTCTTGAAAAGCAACGGGTCTTCTCTGAGGGTGACCAGGAAAAATATTTTTTATCTTATTTGCCACTTCAAGAGAGATAATAGGACCAACAAAAGCTGAATCCATACCGTCAATGGTTAAAGGGAGTAGCACATGAGATTCCCATGTCTTCGATTCTGAGGCCTCTGGTTCGGAGCAAAATCCTTACCATTCTTGACAACAGGTTTACCGCAAGTGGCAGCTTTAGATGAAGAAGGAGGAATTGTTGACAGATGGTGGCTCGAGGTTGCCATAACGATACAAATTGAAAATTCAAGTATTGAGTGCTAAGGCTGTCAACGATCAACAAACAAGCTATAAAAAAAAAAGAAAAAAAAATGTTCTTTAGAGTAAAATTCGAACATTCATAGTCATAAATAATATAAGGGATACCTTGCAAAAAGGTAGAAAGAAAAGATATTGGAAAAGAAAAGATAAGATAAAGATAGAAAAGAAAAGACATTGGAAAAGAAAAGATAGAGATAGAGCTAACAGTAAAACCTTACTTGAAATATTGAAAAAAAAAAATTAGGTATAATCAAACCCTTATGAACAGAGAAGGTCAATCGTAACCGATAAAATTTGGGAGAGTACGTGGGGAGTACAGAGTTGAAGAAAAGTTTAACACTAGCGTATTATCTTTCTCACACGTACCACAAGAAGATAAGAGGACTGAGTGATTTCATTTTTGTTGAGCCAATTCAAATAAATAAACAAAACAACAATGAAAAAAGGAGAAAGAGTACAATACGTATATTAGGGGTATTATGTTAGACAAATAATGATAATTTATTTATTATCATTTATATATAAAAAAAATTTAATAAATAAACATACACTTGTATATACTTTTCTTATTATCATAAAAAACAAAATTTCTTCACTTTCAATCCCTATATGACTTCAAGTGAAAATTTTAGGGGGCATTATGTTAGACAAAATATTATTCTCATAAGAAAATTAAAAAAAATAATAATAAATAATTAGTTGTCTGGTAATATTCCTATATATAATATCTATATCTATTTTAGATTAAATTAGATCATTTGATAGTTAGTTATTTATTTGAATTTTGAAATTTACATCAAGCAAGAAGTGCAGGAAACAGCTACATGAAATTCAAATTCTCTGCAAGTGGTGTACAAGGAGTAACTGCCCATTGAGATTAGGCTGGTCTATAAATAGAGTTTTAGGAATACGTTGTAAGGAGTTAGAGACCCAAAACGCTCTCAGCCCCTTGGCATCACAGAGTAAAATTGGGAATCTTAAGTAATTCCTCTGAACTTAAACACTTGTACTTTGCTTTCTTTCAGTTTTTACTAATAAAATTTCTTTACTTTTACGCCTTTTTCTCTTTTACGTTCATGTTTCTTCTTTCACCTTCTTTTTAATTTCCTGTTCGTTTTAATTTCTGCATTTTACTTTGCCTCCGGCACCTTGTATGTTTTCCTTTTTATCTTTAATTTTACTTTCGAAACTACAATTGAGACTTTGAGACACCCACAAAAGGAGTCGTTTCCGCTCCTTGAATTAAGATTGTGAAACAAAACTCGAAAATTGTTGATTTATTTGTTGTTAACAATGGAACAAAAATTCGAGTAAAACAAATACAATTCTATTAAGATAGATCTAATAGTTACTTAGATTTTTTATAATCATGTTCAATAAGGATTGTCCTTAAAATAAAATTATGCACTATTGTAGTGGGAGATTTCATGTTTTGAGAAAATGTGATATTTATTATGCACTAGGTGTATTTTACAAAAAGTCAAGCAAACATGCTCAAGAGCAAAGGTGTTTAAGATCAAAAGAGTTTTGATAAACACAAATGTGTATTAAAAATTATACATATGATTGATTGGCTCTAGTGCAAGTGGGAGATTATTGAGATAATAGTATGCCCAAAATCCAATCTATCATGATTGGCTCTCATGCAAGTGGGAGATTGTTGGGAATAAGAAGTATGACCACAATTCAATCAATCATGTGTCAAATAATTTGTTATTGTTATTATATTAAAATATTAATATAATAACTTCCTTGATTAAATTTAGAGATTTATCATTGTGATAGTGATCACAATATTGAGAGATGAATCTTTTATAATTTAATCTAAATTATTCTTGGTCATAGGATTATTAAAAAGGACATTAATAATCCGAAAAGATCAATATATATATATATATATATATATATATATATATATATATATATATATATATATATATATATATATATATATATATAATGGTTTTCATTGGATGAAGATTAATAGATCTCATTTATTAAATTACATATATATATGGTGCATATAGAGATATGACCATTGAACTGACTCACTTTGAGAATTCCTAATAGTTATAATTACCGTATATTTGTCAATAGGATATTCTCAAGATGAACATAGTAATAGAGTTTCCTTTGACCTGCGACTGTCATAGTAATTAACAATGTATTTATTATACTTTGATTCTGGACACCTAATACCCTAGGGTGCTAGTTGAATGGATATTGGGTATAATTTACATACTTGTAGAATTAATGATTAGTCAATAAAAAATCCGTCAACTCTCGGTAAAGAGTTTGAGCTCTATGATTATAATGACTGAGATGAATAAAACATTGGCCAAGGGGATTGAATGAATGAAGAAATGAGTTTCTTAAGTTATTCACAGTTCATTATAATAATGGTAACAAGTTAGAGTTTGACAATTAAACCATACTCTAAGGGTTAACCAATAGTTGGAAAGATGGAAGGAATTATACTTTGTTCTTCTAAGGTTCTTAGTAAAAATATATTACTTCATACTATCGGGTTGTTGAGGAGTGTTGCTAGACGCCAACCTTGATTAGTAAATTTAGTATGACTAATTTACTACCCGCTTAGTATTGAACCTATGGGATCACACACTAACGAGTGTTCTAATCTTTGCTGTAGAATTATTTAATTATTATTTTGATTTGATCAAATAAATAATTATATTAATTCAAAATAGAATATTATTATATTCTTTGCTAGCACCAAGAATATAATAATAGTATGATAATTGAGAATATTAAATGAGATTTGAGAATAATTAGTTATTCTATTTCTAAATTTGGATGAGATCCTAACTAATTCTGTTTCAAATTGAGTTATGATATGATTCATAAATTTGAAAGATTCAAGTTTAAAATAACAAGATATTATTTAAATTTGAATTGAGAATCAAATTTAAAATCAATAACAAATCTCATACTATATATATGTATGCCAAGAGTAGAGGAAGGTGATAGACAAGAGAATAAAACACAAAGGTTTTATTCCTTTACCTCTTCGCACATAAACGTATGTGAGCCTGATTCTTGGAGAAGAATTTTATGGCGTGCAAAGAGTTGCAAGAGGTTTCTCAATTTAGATCATATTTCCATTGGTCAAGGAGTTGACAGCAAAGGTTGGTCTCGGTGTGGATACGCATAGAGTCTTTGTACAATCGAAGAATAAAGTTGTTACTAAAGCGTCTAAAGGTATTTAGATCTGATCTATGTATTATTTCTAGAATAAAATTTAAGCACAAAATAGATCTTTAGGATTACCTTCTTTTCTTCCGCTGCGTGTTATGAACACATGGTAATCCTTCAATTAAACTTTATTCCAATAATAAATATATAGTAGATCACTATGACAGTCGTAGGTCAAAGGAAACTCTATTACTATGTTCATCTTAAGAATATCCTATTGACAAATATACGGTAATTATAACTATTAGGAATTCTCAAAGTGAGTCAGTTCAATGGTCATATCTCTATATGCACCATCTATATATATAATTTAATAAATGAGATCTATTAATCTTCATCCAATGAAGACCATTATATATATATTGATCTTTTCGGATTATTAATGTCCTTTTATTTTAATAATCCTATGACCAAGAACAATTTAGATTAAATTATAAAAGATTCATCTCTCAATATTGTCATCACTATCACAATGATAAATCTCTAAATTTAATCAAGGACGTTATTATATTAACATTTTAATATAATAACAATAACAAATTATTTGACACATGATTGATTGAATTATGGTCATACTTCTTATTCCCAACAATGTCCCACTTGCACGAGAGCCAATAACAATAACAATAACAGTTTCATCCGGTACTCAACTGATGACCGGAGGCATCGTTGTATGCACATTAGGCACATGTTGTGGAAAAGCTATTTCATAGTTTGTGATCCATTCCAATGGTAGTATAGAGGAAAGTTCCTCTATAATCATTCTTGGAATGTTAACAATTGCTGGTCCATGATTCTTATCAGTGAATATCAAAAGAGCATCTTCTGTGGAGTTTGGTAGGTTTAGATCTAGAGCATGATCTTGGACTCTATACAAGACTTGATGGTGAAGTGTAGCCTGCTCAGCACTAGCATCTTGTGTTACTCTAATTAGTTGGACTTGTATCTTGATTCTTTGAGCAGGTGTCGGATCTATGAGTCTAATAGTAAAATTTGGAGAGATCGTGAGGATCACACTTCCGTTTGTTAATGTGGTATCTATGAGTGCAATCTTTGCTGTTATATGTAATCCTTTTCTGCCGTGTAAGGTCAGAATCAACCTTATTGCTCCTAGATGTAGATGAGTGTATCCTTGTTGCAGATAATCACGAATAAGTTATTGTGGGATCTCAATCGTGACATACTGCTCTGCAGCTGTAGCTTGAAGGCCACATTGTTGTAAATGTGAGATATGGATGATTTTTTTAACAGGGGGTGTAGGGTTTTGGGTGATGAGATGACAGATATTAGTTATGGTTGACCCTTTTTTCTGTGGTAAAAAGTGTATGGGTTTATGAAGGGTTGCTGGGTTACAGGTATTTTTGAATCTTCTGGAACATGAGTAATTTTTACAAGATTCTCAATTTTATTGGACAAGATTTTCTTAAAGGTTGGGGGTAACCTCTCAATGGTAAGGGCTGTATTATGAAAAATAGGGTTATTAGAATCGGAACTAGACATTTGTTTAGAAATTCTCTTACTTCCTGTCATCTTTAATATACTTTCTCTTTGCATGTTCCTTAAGGCTCTGATACCACAGGGGTGGATCCAGACGTACTCATAAAAGAGGCTTCTAGATTTTATGGATGTTTTGCAACTATTTCTCAACATACCTATAATAGATGCAAAATAGAGGTTGTCAATAGAACTCTTTGCAAAACATCCTGAAATTCTGGTTCTCTTTTCTTTTCCAACACTAGAAATTTTCATGGATCTAATCAGTTTCATTTTTGATAGGCAAGATTTTCATACAAGAGGCAAGTCTAGAGCATACATAAAACTAAGAAGCAAAGATAGGCATATTAAAGAATCAAATTTTTAGAGAGAAAGAGAATTTTAGCAGGTATTCATGGTGAATATCTCACAATGGTTATTTGAAACTTGAGTTGGTTTATTACAAGGATAGAGGCCTCTATATATAAAGACTTACAGATGAGGCTGTAATCTTCACGACTAATAAAAACAGGACATATGGCAGATAAGAATGAATCTTATCTCTTGCTACAACAATACATAAGGACAAACAACTTAAAGCAGATTACTAGGATCTAGACACGTGGAGGATGAGGATAAGGATCCTATCAACTCCTTTATTTCACTTTACTGCATACATAGTTATTTGGCTAAGGGCCAAAACTTAGTGTTGGGCTCATGCTATATGATGTCATCTATGTGCTCTAAATGTGGAGCAAACACGATTGCATCTTCTTGCTAAAAATAGTAATCTCCAAGTCTTTTATAGGCAGTAAACGACTCTTCAGTTGGTTCTTCAGTGTCATCATCAATACCTGCATTCACATGTTTTGGACTAAATAAGAGTGGATAAACCCTTGCATTTGGTTATTCTTCATAGTTGTAAATATTTTGAGAGAATGTTGGATTATCCCACGGGCTTGAATTTTGGGCGAGTGATGGAGTTGAAAAAGAGATGAACCCAATAAGAAAATCAGTTTGGAATTGTCGTAACTCTTCTTGTATTGTTCTGGCTGTTCTCAAAGAGCTAGAACTGTCTTCTCCTTGGCAGAAAGAAAGTCCTTCAATAATTCCTGATATCGGGTTTATTGCAAAAAGTAAGATGTTTGGCAAGATTGTTGAGACAGTTTTTTTCATTTGTATGCCACATCTTTAAATACCCTACTATGTTGATGTTGCATAGTGTATAGAAGGTATCTTGTCTGTAATAGAACTGTCTCTTTAGGATAAAAGAGCAATAGAATTTTTGCTTCTTTTTGTGAGAAATATTCCATATTCTATGAGCCTCTAGTGCATTGTAAAGTTTTCCTCGCAATGTTAGGATAGGGCAAACATAGTTCAAGGAGTGACCCCGATAATGATTTATCACAAAGTAGGTGATACATGACAAGAGCAGGAATAACTATGGCACAGTTATATTGGACAGAGTGTGTCCATATAAACTATAATATTTTCACTGGAAATTAAGAGATTCATTTTCCAAGAACCACTAAACTGGTTGCATGATCTCGGTGAACTTTCTTCACTTCTAGACCACTAAAGAAAGAGTTCTATCTATCTTCACCGTTGGAATAACTTATATTATATCTACATGATATAAAATTAACAAAACTTGAATGTATGTTCCTCTCAAGTACACGGAACATTAGAACGCTTCCTATATATTATATGATGATATTAGCCTTTTAAATTAATAAAATTTTAGGAGTTTCTAAAGGGATTTTTTATTTTAATAAATAAATTAATTATAATAATTACTGAAATAAATAATTTAAAAAATATTTACCGAAATAAATATTCTTCTCTTATTTCATTGTGTAAACGAGATATGTATTTATAAATAATTAAATATAATTTTTGAAAATAATAAAAATATTAATAATATAAATTGAATCAGACTTTTAAAAATAGAATGTTTCAAATAATAGAGAAGATGGACGATTTCAAATAATAGAGAAGATAAACCGTACCTTTTAAATAATGGAGAAGATAAACCGTACATTTTAAATAATAGGAAAGCATGTTAACACGTTTACGTGAAAACACATAAGTGCTCAGTCCCATTATTAACACGTTATCTTTCTTTTAACTACTCATTATTAATACTATTCTTTCTAACCGATAAAATTTTTAAATTTGTTATGTACTCTTTTGAATATTAATTTTTAAATTCAAATTATATATATTTCAAATTTTGTTTGTTGTACGGAAGTATATAAAAATTTAAAATATATTTAAATTTCGTTTATTACACGGGAGTATATTTAAATTATATTTTAAATTTTTATTTACTCCTATACAACGAACAAAATTTAAAATATATATAATTTAAATTTAAAAATTAATACTTAAGAGAGTACATCCAAAATTTAAAATAAAATTTCGGTTAGGAGCAATAGTATGCACTTATGTGTTTTTATGTTAACCTGTTTTTCTATTATTTAAAATTTTTTTATTATTTAAAATCGTGCATTTTTTCTATTATTTGAAACATTCTATTTTTTTAAAAGTTTGATCTAATTTATATTATTAATATTTTTTATTATTTTTAAAAATTATATTTAATTATTTATAAATACATATATTTCGTTTATATCTCGTTTATACCGTGCAAAATTGTCTCGTTTATACTCTAAACGAGATAAGATTAATATTTATTTGGATAAATATTTTTTAAATTATTTATTTCAATAATTATTATAATTTATTTATTTATTAAAATAAAAAATCCGTTTCTAAAGCCTTAATTAAATTATTTTGCATCCACTTCAAAAAAAAAAAAATTTGCAGAGTATTAATTTTACATTTTTACCTTCGTCTCTTGGTCTCACGTTCTAAACGAAGCGAAACGACGACTTCAAGACTGCGTTGAAGCGTCAACACCCTTTTCTGCCTTCTGCTGTAAGCCTCTTTTCTCTCTCAGATCTGAACCTTTCTTCGTATTTGCCCTTTCCACTTTCTTCCTCTTTAGTTTTCTCTTCCCTCCCACGCATTGCATTACATTCCAAAAGGTTTTCTATTTATTTATTTATTTATTTTTGCTATATTTCCCAGCCATTTCTGTATCAATATTAGAGTTGTAAAAACAAAACTCCTTAAATTTGATTTTAGTTGCTCTCTGCAAGGCAATAAAATATGGATCTTGTTCGTCGTGTAAATATTTTCCTTTATTTTTCTCTCCTTAATTGGTACTTTGGGAATTTGACTTTTTGATCGTGATTTTTGCTGAAATAACTAACCCTAAAATGCCGATGTTTTCCGCTTTATGCTTTCGGAAATTGGTCAACTTTGAATCATTTATCAATAGATGATGTCAATCTCTTTTGAGAATTTTGTGATGTGTTTGATTGAATAAATTGTTTGGGGTTGGGCATGGTTGTGTAGTTTATCTGACGTTATATTTTTGTTGTTGATTGCTGTCAAAGTTTTGAAGTAGAATTTTGGCCTAATTACTTTATTGTTCATTCTCTTCTGACCTTTGTGTTGCAATTTGTGAAACTTTTGCAGGGTATCAAGATTTTGATCTGATGGCTGGCCATAGGAGCAATTATGGTAAGCGTCCCCGTCCGCATTCTGACTATGAAAATGGAGGAAATAAGAGGAGGAATGCAGGTGATGACAGAGAGCAGTTTGTGATTGATCCAGAAGACACTGTGTACCGCTATTTGTGCCCTGCCAGAAAGATTGGCAGTGTCATTGGTAGGGGAGGTGAGATTGTTAAGCAATTGAGGATAGACACTAAATCGAAGATTAGGATTGGTGAGACTGTATCGGGTTGTGATGAGCGAGTCGTTACTATCTACAGTGTCAGCGATGAGACTAATGCTTTTGAGGATAGTGGCAATTACGTGTCTCCTGCTATGGATGCTCTTTTTAAGATTCATGACAGAGTGATTGCTGAGGACTTACATGGTGATCTGGACGATGATATTGGTCACCAAGTACATGCTAAGCTGTTAGTTCCGTCTGATCAGATTGGTTGTGTCATTGGAAAAGGCGGGCAGATAGTACAGAGCATACGCAGTGATACTGGTGCACAGATTCGTATATTGAAGGATGAACATTTACCTTTGTGTGCCTTGAACTCTGATGAACTTGTGCAGGTAAATTGGACTTGCTTTACTTGCTTATTGCATTCATTGGCTTTCCTTTTACTATGAATATTAATTGTATGAATATGATTTGTTTCAGCTGATTTTTCAGTTCTTATTCACTTTACTATTTATTGGGGCAATGAGGCTAGTAGTTTACTCCCTATTTGGATGGCTTGATAACAAATTTTCTTCCCAAGTTTTCTTTCTTATATACATTTTTGGATGATGTTAGATATCTAGAAAGTATCATCATCATGTATTTTTCTTTAATATATATATGCTTTGTATTGTTATTGGAACTCCAGATTTCTGGTGATGCTGCTGTTGTGAAGAAGGCTCTTTATCAAATTGCATCTCGACTTCATGATAACCCTTCAAGATCTCAGCATCTGCTTACTTCTGCTGTTCCGAGTGTATACCCTGCTGGTGGCTCACTTATGGGTCCAACTGCAGGGGCTCCAATTGTGGGGATAGCTCCTCTTATGGGTGCATATGGGGGGTATAAAGGGGAAGCAGGTGATTGGCCACGGTCCTTGTACTCAGCTCCAAGGGATGAAACATCTTCAAAGGAATTTTCTGTTCGATTGGTGTGTCCAATTGGTAACATTGGCGGTGTCATAGGAAAAGGTGGTGTTATAATCAATCAAATTAGACAAGAGTCTGGGGCAACAATAAAAGTTGATAGTTCAACAAGTGAAGCTGATGAATGCTTAATAATGATTGCAACAAAAGAGGTAGATTATCTATTACCTAGTGTACAATTTTTCATTTTATTCTTTTGAAGTATTTAACGATTGCAACAAGAGGTAGATTATCTATTACGTAGTGTACAATTTTTCATTTTATTCTGTTGAAGTATTCTTGTTGAATTCTCAGGTGATATTAATAGATGATTCTGTTCTCTATTGTGATAATTTGTTAAATTTTGCTATCTCAGTTCTTTGAAGAAACATTTTCTCCAACAATAGGAGCAGCTGTGCGCTTGCAACCGCGTTGCAGTGAGAAAGTTGAAAGAGATTCGGGAATCATCTCTTTCACTACCAGACTGTTAGTGTCAACCTCTCGAATCGGTTGCCTTATTGGTAAAGGAGGATCTATCATAACTGAGATGAGAAGGCTTACAAAAGCTAACATACGTATTCTGTCAAAGGACAATCTTCCGAAAATTGCATCTGATGATGATGAAATGGTACAGGTAAGGGTATTTTCATGCTTTATTTTGGTAATGTTTTAGATTGTACAATAATGGTGCAAACATTCTGTCCCATAATTGTTTTTATCTTTTCTGCCCCCTGATTAGATTTCAGGAGATCTTGATGTTGCTAAGGAGGCTCTTGTGCAAGTGCTTACACGGTTGAGAGCAAATATTTTTGATAGGGAGGGTGCCGTCAACACATTCCTTCCAGTCCTGCCATATGTTCCTGTTTCAGCTGATGGATCAGATGGCTATGACAGTAGAGAGGGTAAAAGACATGGGCGTGGACATTCATATTCAAGTGGATACGGAGGCTCTAGTGATTTAGCAGCTGGTGATGCATATGGAAGCTATGGAGGCTCACAGGTACTTGTACACAAAGTTTGAGGAAAAACATAACATAGTTGAATTTGTTGAGTAAATTAATATTTCTCATTTGATGTTTGAATGTGTTTCCATCTACCTGTAGCTTGGTGGCAGCAGTCTCTATGGGGCTTATGGAAGTTATTCTTTGGGACGGCCTAGCACTGGGTAGCCAACCTTCACTGTTATCTGACTTTTTCCTTTAGTTTTATGTTCATGTCCATCACGTACAATTGTCACCATAGACTATTATACTCTTTGAATGAAGCCATCATATGATAACATCTCTAGTTTTGAATCAAAGATTACTGCTGTGATTATTTTCGTATGGCTGGGTTTGGTTTTGCACCAGTATGGTCTCTGTTTGAAACTTGTTAAGGCAGTTTTTTCTTTCTCCCTTATTATAAAAGTTCAAAACTTGCAGATTGCCGTACTATAAGATGTTTTGAACTTAATATATCCTCTTGGATAACATCATTTACCAGGAAATGTTTTCTAGAAAGCTCTTTGTTGCTGAATATTTTGTGGAATGAAGTTAGAAGTTTCCTTATTTGGTATCTTTTTGTGAAGAAACCACAGCTACTGATATGTTTTTCCCTTTTATTTCAAGTGTTCCTGAATGGTCAGTTCTGATAGTATCTGTTTCCAGGTTGTCTAGTCAGAGCAGTCTTTCTAGGAGGAGAAATCATGCTTACTAAACTTGATGCGTGTCTGCAGGTATGTTTCTATTTTCACTATCTCTTATCTGGCAACTTCCTATAAGGCAGTCACATTAGTATGAGAGATTGATGTGATGATATCTTACTCTGACCAGTGACCCATTTAGAATTCTGATGCTCTTCTTTTCCCTTTGTTCCCTTTCCCTTCCCATCCAAACAGCTGAGACCTGTGAAGCCTGCAGCCCGCCTACTGCCTAAACCAGAAGACCAGATGAACCAGGGTTTGACAAACTTATGGCCCACCTTGATGCATCTACTTAGAGGACCAAACCTATATGTGGAGACTATTGAAATTGGCCATGTCCATTTTACCTTACCTTCCAAGCTTGATAACTTATGCTCCCAAGAACCTACAAAGTTGGCTTGCCTTTGTTTCTATTTTGTCTTTTTCTGGTTCATTTGTTGTCCGAACTGAGATTACCATGTAGCTACAGTCATCCCACACTTGTATACTTGTATGATTGATTTTGGGTCTTGTTTTCTGACGGTTCATTGTCACCTGCAGTATTTAGCTTTTATGATACAACACTGATTTCTTCGCAATTGACCTTAAATTTTAGAATTTGGTGTAGTTTTGGTTTCATCTTTATTGCAGGTGCTACTGTTTGCCTATATCATCTAAAGCAGGTAAAGGTGTTTCACATTAGTTTACTGTGAAAATTCATTCTTATGCATGATGTTGATTACTTTTTGGGACTACACATTTCCACTAAAAGGTATGAAAGATGCTCTGAGTTATGCTGTTAAATGAATTTTCAAATCAAGAATTAACTTGGCTAAGGATTCAAGACTTACTTCGTTAAGGAAAGCATCGGATGACTTAAATGATCTTTGACAATCAGCCAATAGGATATATTCCTTTGATATTCCTAATTATTTAAGCACTGTAGGGTTTTCTTTTGTTTTTAACTTGATTAGAATCCAGCTGCCTTGTTTTTTATTGCTCAAACCATTTTAGAGTATCTGCTAGCTATTCACAAAATAAAATTAAAAAAAAAAGAGAAAAGAACACATCAGTGTTTTTTAGTTCAATCGATTTCCGCACAGTGCATAGATGTTAGTCTTCTTAATTACTGTCTGTGTGTTGTGTACCTTTTACAAGGTTGAAGGTATTCTAGCTAGTACCCAAGCCCCAACGTTCTTTTCATGTTTGGTGTCATGCACTTCCCAAAGCTAAATCAAATATGTTGGCATGCCCCCTTGATGATCTGTGGTGATATTGTTCAAAAATTGAACTCCGGTGCCTAATTGTTTATGCTGATATGTTGTTTTAACCTAATGCAACTTGATTTCTTCTGTGAAATTCCATATGGCAGGCCTTACTGGGTGTAAGATTATTTTTGTGGGGAGCTAATGATGAATTGTTGGTTTCCTTCTGTTTTGGGAAAATGCTAACATTTGGTTCCCAGATTTATTCTATTGTTCTATTGTTTTAAATTTCCTGGTAGTTTGGTCCCTTGCAAACTCTGCGCCAAAGAAATCTATGTTGTAAACTGCAAAAGAAGATTTACATTTTTATCGAATCATGTTTTAGCAATGCTAGATAATGTTGCTAAGCATTTCTGATGATGACATTTGTGGGTTGTGATAATAGTTGAGTTTCAGATCTGAAAGCTCGCTGTCCCTGGCTGGAATTATGTCAAAAGTTCTCAGTTTAATCTCTCTTTTTTTTGTTTGGGGACGAGGATCTCAATTTAAGTTTATTGGATTTAACTCCCCAAAATATAGAGAATCAAATATGCCCCGTGTGTTCATTCGTCTGCCGTATAAAGATAACACGTGGGTCTCCAAAGGAATGTTTACTTTTTGGACTCTATCAAAAGGATTGCTACTTGGTAGCTCAATCCATTATTTGATATTTGATCGGTTAGGACAAGGTTCTCCCGTCAACCATATTATGGTACTTTACTGTATTTGAGTATTTATGGGAAGTATCAAGGGTAATGTTCAAAAATTAATCCATGGAAAGAGTTGAAGACCTAAGTGATGAATACTTTTTTTTTTTTTCTTAAAAAGAGTAAAACTGCAAAAATTGGATTTATCTGTTGTAGTTTTATTTTTATTTTTATTTTTATTTAAAATTGACGTATAACATGCTACATGGCAGCATAACTAAACAAATGCGTTTCTAAAGCGATAACTAATAAAATATGCTACAGTGCAGAGTTCCAATCATATGCCACTATGCTACAAGCTTTGGTGTTTTTTAAATATAAGTTCTAAGCTTTTCCAGAGGTAAGTTTACCATTTACTACACAACATTCAGATGTTTTCCTTCTTTCTATACAGCCGAATTCTAGTAAATTAGATACACCTAACCCAATTGATAAAAGCACTTTTTCAACTGAATCTATAGTACATGTAAGATGCTGTGTTGAATTTAAGTCTATATCAGCTCTTAAATGATCCATAGAGGGGGGTGATAAGAGAAGCTACTCTGAACTAGGGGTGGTGGGGTGGGTGTGCATCTACTAAAAAGTAAAATGATTTATACTCCTAAAAATCTCTATTTATTTATTTTTAATATATTTTGTTTTACCATCAACTGGTCGAATTAAGATATTATGTTTTTTTTTTAAATATTTCAATACACCAAGCGTGGCCTTGCTATTTTATTAAGTTTATATAGAAGATTGTTTAGGAGAATTTGTATAGGAGTATCAATGGTAAGTGTGAAGTAAAAAGTTATTTGTATTTGTATGAGATTATTCAGCCATGCAAAGTCACATCAAATCCAGCAATAAGAATCCTCCGCATTACACATCATTTTCACATTTTTTTCCCTTTGGATAAATGACAACAATTGCCCAGTTATTTTGGGCTGCCCCCCTCTTCAGGAGTGATACAACTATTAATGCTTCTAGTTGACAACTTGCAATGCCAATCCAAGTGGCAGGTAGTATCATATGAAATCAATTTCTTCTTTATATAAAGTTTGGCCAGTAACCTTACTCTTTCTATGCTTCAAAGTTCAAACCCAAATGCATTACTCAAGTCCAATCCACTTCTTCTCCTCTATGAGGATAATCCATGCTTCATGCTTCTTTTATTTCTCTGTTTTCTTCAAATAAGGAATGTTGTTGTGTAACCATGGCAGGCATCGATGCTCTCTTTTAATTTCTTAAATTGGTTTTTCCGAATTTCGTCTAATGTCTTGCATGTGGGGATGAGGCCATGCATTGCAGCCAAGGATGACTTGCCGGCATATTCTTTCAGAAATGATACTTGCTAACTCCTTTCATTGTCATTTTTTAATGTTCAAAATTTTGTCTAATAATATCTATTGATTTAGAGTTTTAATCTACTATTAATATGTTATTTTCAATTTTACCTTTATCTTGATAATTTCTATAAACTCCTAGAATTATTTTACAATTCACTAGGCATGATAATTTCATTAGCTCATTGGTCGGCAAGTCGTCTCTGGCTACATTAAGGCCTGATTCTCTCATGCTAGATTTTTGATGATATAGCATATAGCACTTGATTCTTTGAGAGGATGATGATTAATGGTGAGATTGATCAACTAATAATTGCACAAAGAACAACATACATGACATAACTTATTAAAAACAATAGTATCTAGGTTCATATATATGTGTATAAAATGAAGCTATAAATTATTGGGGTTTTTTTTTTAATAATGATTTCTTTGATTTAACTTGCTGAATTTTGCAGGTGTATCGTGTTAGCATCCGTGATCTTGTTGCTAGTCTCCATGTTTTAGAAGTAAGCATTTTACTAACATTTCTTAACCTTTTGTGTTTTGTTTAGTGCAATATTAAAGCATTTTTTATTATTAATTTAATTAATCTTAATTATAAAATATATATATAATATATATTAATTAAAATTAAGGTTAAAATTACCGAAATACTAATGTTTTAGGTACATTTAAAATTTTTCTATTATATTAATTAGTTGTGAACTCTTGCTTTAGAATCCAATCCATTATTATTCATTATTTATTTTGGTGGATGGTGATGCTTTAGGATAAAAAAATATAATTAAAAAAATTAGTTGGTAATTTTTTTGAACCAATAAACTCAATAGAGGAAGGTGGAGCAATTAGAGTACATAGAGTACATAAAATCACTGGAATCACTAGTCAAACAAATATAAATTAATCCAAAGTTAAACATATGTGAAACAAACAAAAATTAGTTCGTAATTACAATTTGCTTTCTCATATGTGAAAATTAAAGAATAATGTTAGGCATCAATTATGGGCACAAGAAAATCTTGGGAAGCAGGAGTATTTTGATGAAATAAATAATAGAAAGAAAGAATTTTCTCAAAGTTGATGAGGAGAAACAGTGGGTTCTATATTTGGAAATAAAGCATGCATTTGTGTTGCAGAGATGCAGTTATGACCAGTCATACAATTAATATTTCAACTGTTAAGAACATGATTTTCCATGGTCAACAATCAATGCTGTCACATGGGTAAAAACTTAGAACTAAAATGGACAAAAAAAAAAGACTTTTAATTTGATTATTACTGATTTGTTTGTTTCAATATATGTGTTTAAGGTTTTAAAATTATCAGGTTAGTCTATATATGAAATGAGATTATAGTTCATTTTAGTGTTTGAATAATCAATTATATTATTTAAGAATTAAGTTAACATGTGTCTCAAAAATACATATTAAAATTATTAATTAAAAAATATTTTATATAAAAATTATAAAATTTAAATTTTAATACATTTATGTATTTACTAAATATTAAAAAAATCTACTAATAGAATAATAATAGCTTAACATCCTGAACTAAGAACACATGTTAATTAAACTCGTTACTCAATTTTAATATCACCAAAAATTATAACTCAAAAATATTGTGTAAAGTTAATCAATGATATGATATATTATGTGATGGTTAGTTTGTTTGTGTACTCAGAAATTAAAACTGAAATCATAGATTATATATAAGAACTAAGAAGAGTAAGCAAGTGTATATACATAAACTTAATTTTTACTCACAGTGTAAAAGGGTATTGTCCCGACAATTAATTGTATATTATTATATTAATAAATACAATTAATTTTTTAATTTGTTATTTAAAAAATTATTTAAATATATAAATCTGATTAGATAATTATAAAAAATATAAAATTCTCTATATTGAAAACAAAATTAAATAAATTATACATAGAGAGAGAGGGGGAAGAGATAAAACCATTTTAATTAACCCAATAATTATTTCAGCAGCTTCAATAAAAGGCAATTCCTATTTTCTAATATATAGGAAGTAAAAAATCAGGCGGGTTTATAAATTACATTAGGTATATTTCCTTCAACCCTATCAAGTTTCATGGGCTATGAATCTATGATTGATGAACAATCAAAACATGGAGCAAGAAAAATTAAGTAAAAATAATAATTAAGTCTGGAAATTCCCAAAAGAAATTAAACTCTTCAGTCTTTACTATATATATTTTCAACAAATTAAATTAAACACACAATATATAGAATCAAAAAGATATGAGACCTTCCCTTATAAGCAAGGCAAACATGAGGACAAGGAGGCCAAAAGTGATGCATTGAGTTGGTGATATCAATGTTTGTGAATATGCTACCAAGCTCAGTGCTGCTCCAATTGATCCAATTACAAGAGAAATCATGTTCTGCCTCATCACCATTTTCTTCTTCTTCTTCTTCCAAAAGCTTGAATCTGTACTTGATGTGTTTACCTTAAATATTATATTAGATTAGATTAGGTATGTATAAGAGCGACCTAATTGGAATATTATATATAATAAGTCTTTCTAGAAAGTCAACGCTTTTGTTGGGTGATCTCATGGTAGTTAATAAATTATTGATAGAGTACAGTGAATTAATTAGCTGATGATCATTGATCCATTAGAAATAAAATATTTAGTAAACTAATTTAGGTTGGTCGAATGATCATCTTACTCGTCTGTTTAAGTAAATGTTGGGAATTCGGATATCGTTTTGTGTATGTAGTAACTCATTAACTAACCATAAATCTTTAAACAGAATTCATCAGATTTGCAACCTCGAATTAATCACTGGCTTGTCAGGTTGAAAATGTTTTATTAGGATTGAAATGTGTATAATATTTTATATTTTGTTGTTGATTAAAAAAACAAAATATTTAATGTACTATGCACTTTTCATAACACATTTTATCAATCACATATTATTAATCATTTTGTCATTGGTCATCTACTTATTAGGAGCAAAAGGTGAATCCCTGAATACTTTCTATGCTTAATATTGGATTCAAACTTCTGATCTCTTGGTTAAGGAATCGAATACTAAGCCATCAAGCTCTCATTCACATTGTTGAAAAAAGAAACTAAATTATTATTTTAAAGTTTCTTTTTTCTTTTGATGGGAATTTGTTTTACAAAATAAATTGTTCATGGTGAACCTTTTTTTTTTCAAATTAATATGGGCCCTTAATAAAGATTTATATGAGCCCAAAATAAAAATTTAGGTAAGATTCGAGATGATAAATATGTTTTGTCCATGAATAAAAAAAAATCTGTTTTACATGTAACTTTAAATGAAATTTCAATTTGCAAAGCATTAGTTTTTGATTTGTCTCATTGAAGAATATCATAGGAAACAAAAAAATATATGTTTTGCATGAAACTAATTCATTTTGAGGCATCTGACAAAAAAATAAAATAAAAAAGAAACTATACATTATCAAGTCTATACAATAACAGTAATTAACGAAATGTTATTTTACTAACTCACTGTTGTTGTAGGATTTAGGGTTTAGATGATCTTTTTTCCTATTAAAGTAGTATAAGTTAAAAACTTTGGATGGTAATTCATATAAATATTTATTTGTAACTTTTAAAGGGATTTATAACTTTTGAAAAAAAAGTAGAGGGAAAAAACAAAAATAAAATTAAAAGAGAGTGTGCAAGCTAGATTCATATCATTACTACTCTTAATCAAAGATGTCCAAATTCCAATAACTTTGAGATGTAGACTTAACATAATATGAAAATAAACAATTTAGGGTCAGATTTTTTATTACTGAAATAAAATAAACAAAATTGGCTCTCAAAATAATTGTATGATATTAATATATTCGCCTTTAGAAAATTTGTGAATAGTGAATTTTAATAATTTTAGTGGGGTATTAAAATACCTTAAAGAATAACTAATTTTTTTATTAAATATTATTTATGGAAAGAAACTATTTCCTAAGAAAATTCAACCTTCATACAAATGATCCCCAAATATTATATCTAATTGAAATTAAATAGTTGTTTGATTATTGTTGGTAGGATATTTATTTTTTCTTTCCCTTTTGTTTTTTCTATTGATATTGATAAGAACAAGACTTGCTTTGGCTCTTCCCTTCTATTTTTTATCAAACATATGAAACGTGCATTACATAGTTTAGCTCAAAATGGAAGGTATATATACACACTTTAATTGAACATATCTATTCATGAGTTTTCCAGCTAAATACTTGCTTCATAAGAGATCGTTTCTCCTCAAATTATAACTTTTAGTTTATAAATATCTTGTTGCTGCTTTGCACTAGGTATTGGTTTGATAAAATTTTAATCTTTTTAAAGTATTTTTTAAAAATTAAAAGTTGTGTAGCAATTATATCTGATAAAGTAAAATAAAAATAACTTGTAATATGTGAAAATTATAAAAAAATGAGTTTGATAAAAATTATTTTAACAATTAAAATAATTTTAATAGACATAAATATAATAAATAATGAAATTATATTAAGCTCTTCATTAAATTTTGAAAATATAAATTAACTTTAAAAAATATTTTTATAAATACTTTAAAAGTTACTCTTAACATTTTAAAATTAAAAGTAGAAATATTTTTATTTTTGGTACATTAATAGTAAAAAGATTTAAACTTAATACCCTATGCAACCACGATGCTCCATATACCATTTTAATAGGTTGGTATTCACCAAAAGTGTTGATTGATAGTTAGAAATTGATCTCTTCAATATAGCAACTATCTGCTCATGCTTCGTGGGTCGTACTTAATTATTCTATTTATTTTTATAATTTTATTAAATTTATAATTAAATTTTTATATTTTTTAATTAAATTTTTACACAATTTTTAATTTTATAATTAATTTTTATTAATATAAAAAATATTAAAATTAATAATATTTATAATTAAAAATTTAATTAAAATTTTGATTACGTTTTTTTTTTTTAAAATATATAAAAATTTAATTACAAATTTAATAAAAGACAACAATTAAATTAGGGGTGCACATGGGCAGGGTGAAGCCGGGTTTGATGTGACCCAGATCCGACCCGAAATATACACCGGGTCTATTTATTAGACCCGAACCCGGCCCTAAACCCGATGAAACCAATACACTTTCGGGCCACAATTATACCGGGTGAAAACCGGGTGAAAATCGGGCCGTTAACATTACATTACGTTGATACCTTCTTCTAAGCTAGCATGTAAAAATATCCAAATTTTCAAGACTCCAACCGTTATTTAACATGGTAAAATTCACTTAGAAAAATATAACAAGAACCAACCCTTCTTTAAAATTAAAGCATCACCACAATCAATACTAATATTATCTAATAATACCAAATATTTAAATCAATACAAATAACACAATATTATGCATTAGTCTAAAGTCTTATGCATTCTAAATATAAAATATTAACTTATAGTCTTATATTGACTAATAACACAAAATATTAAGGTTTACAATACTTAAATTCTACATAAGAATAATCATGATCCATCACTAATAACACAAAATATTAATTGTGTATGATGACCGGGTCACCGGGCCGACTTCGGGTGACCCGAGCTATGACCCGGACCCGACCCGAAATAATGACCGGGTCTATTTTTGAGACCCTTACCCGGCTCTAAACCCAATGAAATCACACCAAATTAGTTCCTAAAGTGTTCGGGACCGAGTCGGGTCTTCGGACCGGGTCGGGTCTTGTACACCCCTAAATTAAACCTACTTGAATGTCATTTCAAGGAAGTGTTACGTGGTTTTCACCAGATGCATTATACTTCACTAGGGATAGTATGAGAAAATGGATGAGAATGTAAATTCCCATTTAGCATTATATGAATATGTTAGAAACAAGAGACTTGAGAGAGTAATCTGAAAAGTGTATTATTGAGTTGTGATGAAAAGTACAATATACAAAAGGTATTTATAGGTGCTAAATGAATCAGAGTAATAAAGGCATAGAATCCTATAATTAATATACAGATATACTACATAAATATAGACGATACTAATTGATATAGACGATACTAATTGATCCTAATTGATGCTAATGATTCTCTAACATCCCCCCTCAAACTCAAGTGGGAGCTAAGGATACCAACTTGAGTTTGGATAACAAAGTCCTGAAACGAGTCGGGTGATGAGCTTTCGTGAAGATATCAGCAGTCTGATCTAGTGTTCCAACAGCAATGAGACGAATAGCATCAATAAGGATACGTTGCCGAACAAAGTGACAATCAAGCTCAATGTGTTTGGTGCGTTCATGAAAGACATCATTATGGGCGATCTGAATAGCACTGCGGTTATCACAAAAAACATCAGTAGGGGATGACTGAGGAGCACCCAAATCTTCGAGAAGCCAACGAACCGAGACAACTTCAGCAGTGGTGTCAGCGAGGGCACGGTACTCAGCTTCTGTGCTTGAGCGAGCAGTGAACGTTTGCTTCTTAGCACGCCAAGAAATGAGAGCGTCGCCAAGAAACAAACAGTAACCAGTAGTAGAACGACGATCAGTGGGATCACCAGCCCAATCAGCATCGGAGTAAGCCTGAAGAGACAAAGAGGAATGGGCAGAAAAATAAAGACCATGAAAGAGAGTGCCTTTGATGTAGCGAAGAATGCGTAGAACTGCCGCATAGTGAGTAGTACGAGGAGCTGACAAGAACTGGCTAAGTACATGAACCGGATAGGCGATGTCTGGACGGGTGACAGTCAAGTAGACTAGACCGCCAACTAACTGTCGATAGAGAGTCGGATTATCCAAAACAGTGCCATCCATAGGGGTAAATTGAACATTAGGCTCAAGAGGAGTAGACTCAGTGCGACTATCTGTAATCCCAGCACGAGCAAGAAGATCTGAAGCATACTTAGCCTGAGAGAGATAGATGCCATCATCGGTGGAGATGACCTCGAGACCAAGAAAATAGCTGAGAGAACCAAGATCTTTCATCTCAAAGGTACGGTAAAGTGAGGCCTTGAGAGCAGAGATACCATCAACATCATCCCCAGTGATTATCATGTCATCAACATACAAAAGTAGAAGAACAACTCCACGTTCGCTTTTACGAATGAAGAGCGCATTCTCATGAGGGCTAGAAGTAAAACCAAGACTGCATATGGTAGTGCTGAACTTGTCAAACCATTCACGAGGAGCTTGCTTAAGTCCATAAAGTGCCTTGCGAAGGAGACAAACCTTATCAGAAGGACAAGGATATCCCGGAGGTGGTTTCATATAGACTGTCTTTTTCAAATCCCCATTAAGAAATGCATTCTTCACATCCATCTGACTGAGAGACCATTTTTTAACTGCGGCAATGGCAAGAAGAGCTCGAACAGACGTAAGGCGAGCGACAGGGGCAAAAGTCTCTTCATAATCAATACCATACTCTTGCGTACAACCTTGAGCAACCAAGCGGGCCTTATAACGGTCAATAGAGCCATCAGAGCGAGTCTTGATCTTGTATACCCATCTACTACCCACAACTTCCTGATCAGAAGGAGGATCAACCAGATCCCAAGTGTGTGCTTTTTCAAGTGCCTGTAATTCTTCTTGCATTGCTTGTTGCCAATTTGGGTTTGAGGAGGCTTCTATGAATGTCTTAGGTTCATGTTGATGAAGAATAGTAGAAAAGCAATGGTAATCAAGAAGATGAGGAGGTGGATTCCTTACCCTAGAAGAACGAGCGGGAGGAGGAGGCATGACGGTAGGAGCAGGATCATCGTCCGGTCTGGAATCATCGGGAAATGGAGAAGGCGTAGGAACAGGAGGCTGTGGAGGGTCACTCGAGATAGAACCTGTAGAATCATCACTAGGAAAAAGATCAACATTGGGGTTAGTAAACAAAGGTGACTGAGTAGTGGGGATCGACTCAAAGGATGAGAACCGAGAAAACATGTGGTGCTCCCAAAAGACAACATGACGAGATATACGAATACGTTTAGAAAGAGGATCCCAACAACGATAACCCTTGTGGTCAGTGCCATAACCAAGAAAACAACACATACGAGACCGAGGTTCAAGTTTACTATGTTCATGAGGCTGAAGAAAAACAAAACATACACAACCGAAAACTCGAAGGGAACTGTAATCTGGGGGGGTATGATAAAGACGCTCAAAGGGAGTAACATTACCAAGAACAGAAGAAGGGAGTCTATTGATAACATGAACAGCAGTAAGAACAGCTTCACCCCAAGTACGCTCAGGACACGAAGAAGAAAGGAGCATTGCACGGACGGAGTCAAGAATGTGACGGTGTTTGCGTTCGGCTCTACCATTTTGTTGAGACGTACCAGGACAAGAAAACTCAGACAGAGTACCCTGTTCTGCAAGAAAGGCTAAGAGTTTGGAATCACGGTATTCCATAGCATTATCACGTCGGAAAACCTTAATGGCCTTGGAAAACTGAGTTTTAATCATAGTAGCAAAGTTGATATAAATCTGAGGTAACTCATGGCGATTAGCCATCAAATAAACCCAAGTAAAACGGGAATAATCATCAATGAAAACAACAAAGTATCGAGCTCCGCCCATAGAGGCAGTGGGAGCGGGGCCCCAAACATCAGAGTGAATGAGATCAAAAGGAGAGCAAGCAAGAGATGAATTTTTGTGAAAAGATAAAGCAGGTTGTTTGGCAGTTTGGCAAGAAATGCAGTCAAAAGATTCATTCGGAACCTGACCTAAAACACCCTGAGATACAAGAGGACGCAGTTTTCCTAAGGAGGTGTGGGCAAGACGTTGATGCCATAAGTGAAGGGTAGAGGGAGAAGAAGCAGCACAGAGATTTGGTACAGGAGGAATATGAAGACTTTCGAGTTCAAACAACCTTCCGACCTTACGTCCAGTCCCGATGATCTGTCCCGTCCGAGGATCCTGGAGGGGTCGATAAAGCAGCAGGGGTTTTACCAGAAACAGAGAGAAGACGTTGTAGAAGAGATGCAATATCAGATAGAGAGACAGTGGTAGGTTCAGTAGTAGCAGCAACAGCAGAAGCAGGCGCAGGACGCGGTGGACGAGTAGGACAGGTAGTAAGCAAATGTCCCGAGAGCTTGCAATAACGGCAGAACAACTGTGAACAATGGTAGCTAATATGCCCTTTCTGGTGGCATGTGCGACATTCAACAGAGGGACAGCTGGAGAACGAGTGCCCGAAACGGTTACAGTGGCGACAGAAGGCCCCCTTTCTGTCTATGGCAGCAGAAACATCTGACTTTTCCATAAAAGTAGTCATAGAGAACAAGGAGAGGAGAGAAAAAAATTGCAATTTCTGAGCAGAAAATGAGAAAACGGATGGCAAAATCGGAAAGAGCTCACCAAAAAACCTTAGGAAGGGTCCCACTTATCGAACACGTCAGCGACACGTCAGCGCCACGTCAGTAGGGTCGTCAGTGCCACGTCAGCGATGTTACGACACGTGGCAGCTCATGAGAGGCGGAAGAAGACACGCTGGCGACAGCAGGGCACGCGGGCCAATCGTCGGGTCGGGTCGGGCGCGCGGGTTGAGCTCGGGCAAGAGAGCAACGGCGTGACACGTGGCAGAAGCGGAGCCGTGGATCTGGAGCGCTGATCCAACGGCGCTGGATGCGTCTGGAAGGAGAACGGATGGACGCGGACAGACAACTTTGGGCGGCGCGTGGCGGCGCGTCCGGCGTCCTCCGGCGATGATTCCGGTGGCGTTGGAAAGCTTGCAAGGAGGAGAAGACGATGGTGGCGGCGGTGACGAACCAAAGCGTCGGAAAAGGGACGAAAAAAGAGACCAAAGAACACTGCCGGGAGAGGAAAAACAAAAGGACTATAAACGAATTTTCATTGAAAAAAAAAAAGGAACCTAAGCTCTTGATACCATGTTAGAAACAAGAGACTTGAGAGAGTAATCTGAAAAGTGTATTATTGAGTTGTGATGAAAAGTACAATATACAAGAGGTATTTATAGGTGCTAAATGAATCAGAGTAATAAAGGCATAGAATCCTATAATTAATATACAGATATACTACATAAATATAGACGATACTAATTGATATAGACGATACTAATTGATCCTAATTGATGCTAATGATTCTCTAACAGAATATATGATATTTAGGGGTGTTTATGAATCGGATTCGATCCGTATATTCGCGGTGTTTATCCGAATTCGATCCGAAAATTGCGGATATAGATCTAATCGGCAAGGTTTTTGGATCGGATCAGATTGCGAATTTTGTGTTGGTATCTGCATATCCGTACGCATATCGGCAAAAATAAAGAAATAAATAAGTAAATATTTTTTTTATGTTTTATTTCAACTAATACTTATCATATATGTTGTATTATTTTAATTTATTATTCAAGAAAAATATGTTTAATATTATTTTAAGAGTAAACATATTTAAAAGAATAAAAAAATAAATTTTATTGATTTTTTTTAATAAAAATAAACTTTTAAAAATATTTTTTGTATTTTGAAGATATATCTGATATCCGATCCGATCCGTAAATATGCGGATCGGATTGGATCTAACCTTAAAAACTATGAATGTTAAATCCGATTCGATCCGATAATTTTAATGCGGATCGGATTAAAATTTTGGCCATATATAATCCGATCTGATATGCGTTCACCCCTAATGATATCAGGATGCTTACCTTTAGTCGATTTTGGGATTTTGAAAACAATGACATGCAGTATGACTTTATTTGCATCAAATAAAGAGAAATATCAAATAAACATGCAAAGTAAACTTTGAACTTATTATCACATATTTTATTTCCCTTAACCAATAATAATAATCTCCCACATATGGGTGGTATTGAGTACAAATCGAAGGGATATAAACTGAGAGTCTTCTCTATTTTTATCCTAAAAAGCTTATAAATCATCCTTTTTTATTGAAGAATCACTTCAATTATTTTATCTTTTAGAATAATTTTCTATCGGTTCTTTTACTTAGAATCCTTTTAGAGCTAGAATTCTTTTTTACAGAGCTTCTTGATCTACCTCTAAAGTATGGTGTTGCTGTCTCTTTCCGTACAGAATTTTGTAAAAGAATGAGAAAATCAAGAAATAAATTAAAGTAGTTTGAGAGAAAAAAATTTGGTTGGACTAAATTACAAAACTAATTTATTCATCTAACATTAAAAAATTTTAAATAAATTTAAACTAGGATGCTACTTGACTAAAATGAGTTTGTTTGCATTGCTATTTCTCTCAATTTGAAATTTAAACCTCCCACTTATTTGAAATTAAAATTTAAACTTGATGAGAGAAGGAGCGGGTGTTACACATTTAATTTTTTACATAAATTTATTTTTTTTACCGGATTAAAGAAGTTTATATATACATACATATAGGACTGAAAGTGAGCTAAAGTCAGTTCGAACTCGATAAACTGAATTCGTGAGCTGGTGAGTCGAGTTTGAGCTTGAAATTGAGCTCATAAATTAAATAAGTCAGATATGAGAATGGATGAGCTCAGTTCATTAGCTCATGAGCTAGTTCAATTATATATATTAATGTCCTTAATTATTTAAAATTTTATTTTATTTTTTATATATAATTTTAATGTAAAATATAAATAAAAAATTTATAATTGATAGATAGACAATATATAAAATTGATTTTTTTTAAATATTTTCTAATATATATAAGTTATAATTTATTGATATAGAATTATAGTCTATGTTTCTATTATTTAAACCAACTCGTGAACTTTTGTTGAGCCAAACTTGAGCTTACAAAATAGGTTCGATTGTTAATGAGTCGAATCGTGAGCCAAGCTTAATTTTCGTGAGTCGAGCTTGAGTTTAGTCTAACTCGACTCATCTCAACTTACTTCCTATATATATATATATAAAACTCGTTTTTATATTTATGGAACGAATAATTATATTAAAAATAAATATAAATACTATATTAAATATTTAATATATTTATACATAAAAATTAAATCCTTTCTCCATTTGTTTGTTAACCTTCTTCTATTAAACTTCCCACATTGTTCCAAACTATAACACACCTCTTTTTTCTTTAATTTTGTTATTCATTTAACGTAACTTTTTTGTACTTAAATTATAACTTCAACATGCATATTGACCATGCTTCTGGATAAGGTTGATCTGGACCAATTTTTCTCCTGAGAAAAAAGTTGGTTATATATATAACATGCTAGAGGTGTGTTCTTATTTTATTTATTTTTTTATTTTGATGAAAAGAGTGAGGTTTTTCGTCTGTTGTGGATAAATATCAACAGTACACAATTATTAAAGTGTAAAGCAATGTATGGGTTGGAGGTAACTCCTTTTTCCTTTTAGCGTTGAAATTAAAAGAAAACAATAATATTACATATGTACACATCATATGTAAGGTCAACTTTTATGAAAGTACAATGAAAGAGTAAAATTTCATATTTTTAAAAAATTATGTTATGACATAATATTAAAATTTATATAAAAATTTTTAAAATTTCATTCTTGTATGTTGTTTATATTTTCTAAAATATAGAGTTTTATTGTAAGATATATGAATATAATGGAGAGCACAGGATATCAACAGGGACATGTATAATCATCTATGATGTATGAACATTACCATATATATGAGATATGATATAATATAGGAGACGTGAATATATAAATTTAAAATTTTTATAAGATATGAAAAATAATATATATATATATATAAAATATAAAATATTTTTTAAATAAAATATTTAAAATATTTTTGTTTTAATAATTAATAATATATATTATTTTTAAATTACTCATTTTAAGAATATATGTTAAAAATAAGGTTTGACATGTTAATACATGATGAAATTTAAATGTCTAAATATGTTTGAAAAAATTTTTTTTTATTAAGATACTGTTGGACATACAAAATACGTGTGTCAGATGCATGTCGATAAATATTATATTCGAAATGTGTTCGATACGTTTAAACACAATAAATCAAAAAAGTATCTGTGTAAAAAATAATAAAAAAATTAAAATAAAATAAAATAGAGAACTAGCTATGTATAAATTAGTGAATCATTGTTTGAGTCAAGAAGTAAAAGGATAATTACTAGAGATATGTATGCACAAAAACACAAGGGATGTAAACAGTTACGTGAAAGGCTATCTAATTAATTGGGTGAAGTGTTCTTGGTCAAGTTTTCAGTTTTGGATATCAAAACTTAACTTATCCCATAAAAGTAATAAAGACACAAACCTAAAATATAAAAAGCATGAAACTTCCCAATAGTTTTTCTATCTATAACTATAATAAAGCCAAGGTTCTCTGAACTATGCACCCAATTTTTCAAATATATATATAAAATCCACTATTTATAAGCACTTAATAAGAACAACATCTTCATTCAACTCTACTCCTTCCATTATTCTCTATCTCTCTTTTTTCTTCTCTTCAGTTACATAACAATTTAATACATCAAGACCAATAATAATAGAAATAATAACATAGAAATGAATACAAAGATTGAACTGCCACCAGGTTTCAGGTTTCATCCAACAGATGAAGAGCTCATAACTCACTACCTCTCTCAGAAGGTTGTTGGTAGCTGCTTCTATGCAACTGCCATTATTGGAGAGGCTGATTTCAACAAGTGTGAGCCTTGGGATTTACCTTGTCAGTATCTCAATTGTTATTTTCCCTTTCAGAAATAAATTGGGTTTTCATCATTTGATTCTCTTTTTATTATGTGCCTTTGAAATATATTTTAAAAATATTCATCATTATTCAATCATTCTTTTTTTAATGTAAATCTTAATATTATAAATGAGATTTTAACTAGTTCTGAATATTTAAATAACATGTAAATGACTTTTTCCTGAAAATTTCTTAAATGCCTATTTAAGTAGAAAATATGTATAATAAGTAACTTTTTGTTTATGGCATTATATTTTTTAGTTATAAACTGCCGCCAATAGTTACTGGAAATTACTGTGAATTTGTTTCTCTGTGTCTTAAAATATGATGTTTAAAATGTTGATATTTCATTTTGCAGCGGTTTAAAATCGTCGTAAAATATTTAAAAAATTGTTGTTATTCTATCTTGGTGTATACTTATATATATGTAGAAATATAGTTTTTAATGATATTATTTTTTATTTAGCATCCTTTGATTTATTTTGACTTCAAAATTTGTGATTTTTATTTATTATTTTAATTTTTTTCAATGAAGGGAGGGGCAAAATGGGAGAAAAAGAATTGTATTTTTTCTGTTTGAAGGACAAATAGAGCCACTGGCGCTGGGTACTGGAAGGCCACAGGGAAAGACAGAGAGATATACAATGCAAAAGCAAAAGCACTTATTGGGATGAAGAAAACACTTGTTTTCTACAAAGGAAGAGCTCCAAATGGTGAAAAGACAAATTGGGTCATGCATGAATATAGGTTGGAAGGCGATAATAAACCTTCTATATACAATCTACCCAAAGAAACCAAGGTAATTAGAGTTCAATCAGTATGCATCAGCCATGTCAGAAAAAAAAATTATATTGTCATTTAATTTGATGCATGTATTTATAACTTTTGAATTAGTAATACATTAATCTCTTTGGATGGAGTAGTTATTTTTGTCGATATAACCGTATTTGTACATAAAAAGTATGAATACACGTGTTGTATATATGTGACATTTAACCAAAAAATAAAATAAAAAACTATAAAAGTACATTTTTAGTATGAATAATATTAAGTCATTAACTTTTTTTAGCTAACAACAGTTAATTTTTTAAAATTATTTTATTTATTTTAAATTTCAGACTTTAAATCATAAATTTTTTATTTTTAATTATAAATTATAAATTTAAATATTAAAATTGGCTAATTAAAATTTATTTTTTTTATATTTTTTTGTATATATTGTGGTTTGGTTCTGTTTTTTGTTTAAATTAATTTAAAATAACATTATTTTGGTTAAATTTTTTTCAAAATTATTTAGATATGTATTTTAAGTTATTAAGTTAATTATTTAGACAATTTAAATGTTTATTTTTTAATTTAATATCAATTATTTAGACTATGTTAATGATAAATTTGACATAAAATGTATTTTATTAGTTGAGAAATATATTTTGTAAAGTTTATTTATATATATACCTACGTATCTGTACCTTTTTATTTTCTAAAATTTTTGTATTTTGTATATATCAATCATGTTAGATGTATATTAAAATTAGTTATTATTATAAAATATATATTAAAAATAATTTAAATAACACATGTATTTATATATAAAATATATGAAAACTTTTCGTGTATACATATCCGGATACCTATATATTCATGCAACTTTCGTTCAATTTTACACTATTAATTTTATACATAATGCATATGTATGGCTTATTTTTGAGATAGTTAATAATTGAGTTAACATTTATATATACTGATATAGTAATACATAACTGAATATCTATATAAAATAAAATATTTAACATTAACAATTCATGCAAATTAATTTGATTTGAATTTAGTATTTGTTAACATGGTTCCTTTTCTATTTTTATTTTTTCATTTCAGAAAGAGTGGGCTTTGTGCAGAGTTCTACACAAAAGTGAAAAGAAAGTAATGCATGTTCCACAACCACAGGGATTGGTTGAGTTCAGCTCCTATGAAAATAAGGAACTTCCCCAATTAATGGATTCTTCACAAGTAACATTCTTTTCATCAGACCCAAATAATCAAAGTGAGGATCCAAATCCAATCACACGTGATGATGATAATAATAATGATGACATCATATTTGATAGCATTGAAACTCCTTTCTTGGAACAACAACCACCTTATTCTTCATCCTATGATTCTTCAGATTTAGACACCCTTAACCCTGCCACATGGGATATTTCCGAAAATGCCCCTACAAGTAATGCGTCTAAGGAGACGGACTTTGATGCTGACATGTTCTCTTTGATGTACAACAATAGAGAAGTGTTCCAAACATCATTTGAGAATCAGGAATATTATGCATATGATTCTGTAGGACATGTGGACAATGGTTCCCTATGGAATTTTTAGAGAATTAGGATTATGATTAGAATTGGTTTAATTTTTCTAATAATTTCAACTTATTAAGGTTAACTCAGTTGATTAGGATAACATAGTTTAGCTTCCTTCTTCTGTCTTTAGATCTTGGGCTTGAACCCATTTGTAATAAAAAGAAAAAAAATATATATATATTAACTGATAGTTGTTTGCAAAGCAAAAATTTGCTACGTCTTTAGTTAAAGTTACAAAATCGACGGTAAAGTCTTTTTTATTTTTTTGCTAAGGCAGGTATTGTAGTGCCAAAGCTATTTGCATATATATATTTTCTTGTCTTACATAAAATACACACTCATACACACACTACTATAGGTTTTATATTTTCCTTTCTGAGTTTAACTCGGAATTCGAACCTGGTGCAACTTTCTTGGCAGCCAGCAAATCTTCCACTATATCATTGCCTTAGCTGCATATATATGGTCTTTACTCTTTTTTTTTTTCGTTAAAATGGATTAGACAACATCTAATCTTAGATATTACAATATTATAATACTCACACATACTACACACTTATACACATAATACCAAGAATTCTCATTTACTATTGACTTCAGCCAAATCTCAATACTAGGTGCACCTATTATAAGACAGAACTTTACTACTAAACCAATGCCTTGCATGCAGGTCTTTAGTTAGACTTTTTTTTCGTCTTGTCTTTAGTTAGAGTTTGGTTGCTGATAAAAAAGAGAAAGATGGTGGACATAAACTTGGGCCATTTATGAGCCCATTTTCTAGAATAATAGAAATTAGTCCAGAACTACTTTGACAAAAAACAAAGTCATAGTTTGACCAAAAACGATAATACATAACAAGACTCTGACAAAAATGATAATGACAAACCAAACTGGGTTGGTTTAGTGGTTCACTACAAGAGACATGGAGATTTGCAACGGTTTTTTTCGTAATTAGCGGTGATTTTAAACTGCCGCAAAAACCAATTCCAACGGTTGAACGAACTGTCTTGGTTAATGGCGCGAGCAATTGTTTTCGCGGCGGTTTCTAGCAACCGCTGATATAACCGCCATTGTTTCTATATTTTGCGGCAGATAATTTGGCGGCGGTTCAAAAACACTGCGATATGATATGAGACTATTAGCATTGACCATATGTTTACCAGCGGATGAATAACCGCCGCTATTTGAAGCGTTTTTGCCATTTTTTGCAGCGGTTTCCAATGTGCCGCAATTGTTGCACTGTAATTTTAAACTTGTTTTCTGTGATTTTAAAACCACAGCTGATTTTAGTACAAAGTGTCGCAAAAAATTTGAATTTTGATTTAAAAATCACACCTGTTCTTTTAATATATTATAGGTATATTTTTTTGCACTTTTTGAATTTTTTTAATATTACAAATCTTATTATTTTTCATCTAAAAATCTAAATTGATGAAAAAAATATAACTACAAAAAAAATGAATATATTTATAAAAATATTAATAAAGTAAATCTCTTATTAAGAGTTACATAGTCAAATTCAAAAAAATGTATACTTCAAACCAAAATAATTCCAATCCTAATATCTATTTTTCGTTCTGTCCTTTCAAAAAATTCATCCCTGCAGCGATATCTAGTAGCAACTCCTCACCGTGCCGTTGAATTACATCTATTTTAAAACAATCTTCTGCTGTCATTCTCACTATTAATCATGAAATTTACATTGAGATCAAAAGGTTGATGAAAAAATGAAACGAAGGTAATCAAGAACAAGAAAAAAAAAAGATAATAGAACATGAGAGAAGCAAGCTCTCCTAACATTTTCGTTTCTACTTACTTCCTTGCCACAACTTCTCAATCCTTTGCCCCTGTACAATTGAACCAGATACACTCTACATTCTCCAAAATGGTGTTTTGCAACAATCCTGTTGATGATATGAAGAAATGTTTCAGACATAAACTTGTGCTTGTAAAATATCTAACAAACTCAGCAAATTTGAGTGAAGCTGTTCTTGGTGACCACGATGACCACCTGTTCTTGGTGAAGCTCAATACCTATATAACAGAAAATATATAGTATATACATTTGATTTTCAATAAATACTGTCCTAAATATTTAATAGGAGCGATGTTCTGGTCTGAATGAGTAATCTAAGATACTTAAGAGTTTCAAGTTTATAATCCTATGGATCAATAGTGCAACGACATTGAGCGAGCAAGGAAACTAGATAACATAGATGCTAATTAATAATTAATAGAAGTGATACAACTTTTACTTACCAGTGTCCTTAAAAGCTTGATGATGTGCTAAAGCTTGAGCATCTTTCACGTTTCCTATAATCTCCAGATCAATAGCTTGATGATGTGCTAAAGTTGTGGTAGCAATTTCGCAGAATGATGCCGCTTTATTTTCTTAGTATGCTCCATGCCTAGTTGATTTTGTATTGGTAAGGATGCTTTTTTAAGAGGCTTGAAATTTTAAGGGAGAGTTCACAAAAACTTCTTTCGCTTTGCAATCGTCTCCAAAAGGGTTTTCTTCTTTTGTTCTAGTTTTTCATGAAGTTTACAGAGCTTTTTGCGCTGATAAAAAAAATTGTGAAATAAGAATTTATAATCGCATATATTGCCCTCCAGTGAAAATGCTAAGAAAGAAAATGAGAGAAGAACTTTTCAAATTTGAGATATTACAGCTAGATGCTTATTATATGAGTAACCTTAAATATCTGTAGCTTAAATGCCATATATATGTTACTCTCTGTCATGTTCAACATAAATTCCAAATGCATCAATGACTACCTCCTAATCAAGAAACTCTGATCAAATTCTTGATTTCAATAAACAAAGCAAATGGCAAAGAAGCCAAAATCTAAAGTAGTTAAGTAAATCAGTAATATATTGAAGTGTGAAAGTTAAATATTCTATCATGATTTTCCTTATTAGCATCATAACAAAATTTTAAAAACAAAACAACATCAAAGTGAGCTAGTAACTTTTTGAGAATATCCTCCCGTTGTCACCTGGGATAGCTCAAATTGAGCATTTTAAGCATCAGATCATGAGTACTATGATTTGACAAAATAGAGCCCTTGGCTTCTTCAAGCGCATCATAAAAAAACTCTTCATCAGACACAAATTCAATATAAGGATATTTTGATGTTAATTCTTTGCAAGCCTTTATTACTTCAACATAATAACTCTTCTCATGCATTAGATTGTGAAGCTACAGGGTTGTAGATTCCGAAGACACCTTTGCATTTTCAGTTTCGCTTCTAACACGTTCTTCCTCAACCAGTATAGAACGATTTATCTGTGATATAAAACATGAATATTATTCATGATAGCACATAATGACATTATTTGATCCATATAGTTGACTCACTACAAGATCTAAAATGTTTTCAATTCCTAGTCAATATCTAGTGGTGAACTATGCCATAAACTTTCTGAAAATATCCTAGAAGCTGTCGATTGACCCGTTCGGGAGAGTGTTAAACCATTTGATCGCTAGGTGTAACATTCTACCACACAAAGTTTTACGTCAAGGACATAAATCAAAGGTGGTGAGACGCTATGATCTCTAAAAGTAAAAATACATACATATATAACAAGGATAATATAGTTAGGAGTCTTGAAGGAAAAAGGGTAAGATCAAAACGAAACCGAAAATGCGTCGCTCGCAAAAAATGTTAAGATAGAAGGCTTATACAGAAAACTAAGTGACATATATATATATATATATATATATATATATATATATATAGTTCCAACGGATAAGTAAAATCAAGCTCTAAACTCGACCTGCGAAGTTAAGGCCAGCTAGAGTATATATATACACACATATACAATCCCAAAACATTACTCAAACTACAATATAAACTCTTGTTTCTCCATAAGTAATCTCTAAGAGGGCAAAATTACAAAATACAAGGTGCGAAGAACAACTATGAACACACATGTATACAAATACAACTAGAACGATAAACCCAAATATAGTTCTTCGCTTCTTGAAAGTCTCCAGACGCTTAATGAGGTGCCTCCAAACCTGCATCTGAGAAACAACAATAGATGTATGGAATGAGAACCGGAGATTCTTAGCATGGTAAAGGTGCCCGTATAGTTAACATAAAAAGTCCCAGAAAAGGCATAGGCAATCCTAGAAATTGACACTCAGAAATAAATTTAAGAAAGTATTCTAAACCATAAATTAGGTAAGTTATCTAAGGTGTTCAAGTTTTAAATCCATCTTTAACCTAATACTTCACTTTCTGTCTCCTCCAACCCTCCGAAACACAAATGGAACTAACCTCAACGTCACCTCCGCCAGCATGAAAGATCTCTATGTTGCAAACACATACAATTTAGACAAAGAAAATACAAATAAAGGTAGCAGTTACAGCAGATAGGACAAGTAGCAATTAATTACCGTTAAACAATTAGGCAAGACAAAACAAAGTATACTCAAACAAATCACATAAATGCGCATGATGCATGTCTATCCTATAGCCGATGAGTCTTATCTGTCGATTATAAAGCCAAACCCGACATGTCCGATAGCTAACCTTGGACAAAACACCAAACACAGAGCAAGTGAGATCAATCCGCATCCCTTGTATCTTACCTGCGTACCAAGAGTAGGGGACAACCTCACTCTTGCCTCTTACCCAGGTGGTGTTACAGTTCTTGACCTGGAGCAAGCGACAACAGAACTCAACCCTTGCCTCTTACTCGAAGTCTCGAACTCTAATCCGAAGCAAGTGGATAATACCACTGCATCTTACCCGGAGTCTCAACATATATCCGGAGCGAGTGAACAACGCCACCCCTCTTACCCGGTGACTTATATCTCATAATCATTCAATTCATTCAAATATCATACTTTAATATCAATCTTCATCATCCTTCACTCAAGTTCAAACATCATCAATCCATCTCTCATTCAATTTGCAATTCATCATTATCATCATCATATTTATCAATCACTTTTTATTTAACATCACCAACCCTTTATTAGTTCAGTTAACACTTCGCAAAACCTTTTCAAATATCTCCTCAATTTATTTAATAGGCTCATCCTCATTCTGAGGCTTAAAGGCTCACTAACGGACCTTAAACAAGTGTAAGGGAGATTTGGAAAGCTAGAGGTTTGGTTAAACGTTCAAAAATATCATCTTTGGCTAAAACAGGGGTTCCGTGTATGCATGCCATGTTTCACGTACGCGGAGGTGTAAATTTTGCCCATCTCGCATATGCGACTCTTGTCTGCGTACGTGAGCCCCTTGGACAGGAAAGCCTTCCTGTGTCATGTGGTACTGCCCGCGTACGCGAGCCTGTAAATCCTCCTATTTCGCGTACGCATGCACACTCCTGCGTATGCTGGACATCTGGGTAGAGCTCACGGTCCACGTCGCATGTGTGTTCGCGTACGCATGTCCATCAAAAGTGGTAAAAAGTTGTTAAGTTCTGCAGAAAGTACTTTTACACACCAAACTTTCAATGAGAATAACTTTTTCGTTAAAAATTATTTTTTATCACTTCTTTGAACGACATAAATTTCACAGACCCAATTTTATTTGAAACAATTTTGACAAAATTTGAGAGTTCGGAAGCCAAGTTATGGCCCGCCGAGGTTAGTTAAAAATCAAGTTTTTATCAAAATCACCAAACCTCTGTTTTTACCAATAACCTCAATCCAACCCAATGTTTTACACCTCAAAACAACATTAAACTCATTCAACATAGTTTCATAATCATTCCATATCTTTCATAACATATCAATTCTTAATGTTTAGCAATTCTATCCCAACAATCCTCCATCAAAACTATACAACTCATCAACACATTAACATTTACAACTCAAAATCATCATTATCATCAATTATCATCACGGCTCATGACAACTCAACATTTCTACCAAATATCACTAAACCTTATGAAGTTCACGTAGTTCAACCTATTCTACAGTCATCTAGCCTAAGTTTTTACGTTACATTATATATTATTTACGAAAAACCAAAACCATACCTTAGTTGATTCCTCCTTAATGCTCGGACACCTCAAATTTCACCGTTCTTCAAGCTTTCACTTCACCAAGAGCACACCAAAGTCGGGTTCCCAGCCTCCAAGATTTAAATCAACAACTCAACCACCAATTGAACTTCAAATCAACGTAATTCAATCTATTTTCACATTATATCGTTATAATCAACCCCAAAGCTTACTAATTCAATAATTTCACAAAGGGTTTGAGGGTTCTTATCTTACCCACGGTTTAATTGGATAAAATCCAACAATTATCCACCACTAGAGTACTCCTAAACCATCAAAATCACAAAATCTCTCAATACCAAAATCCAAATTCGTGGAAAAGGGGAGAACAGAGAAATAGACACAAAAATATCAAATTTCTTACCAACATTTTTACATGGTTTGGAAGAGAATTCCGAGACGAATGCGTGATCGCTGACGACTCGTCAGTCGGAGCTCCGGATTGAAAGTTATGGAAGAAAGAAGATCAAAGTGAATAGTGACATAGGATTTGGCCTCTCCTTCACCATTGCAGCGCGATTCACATGAGGGTGGGGTGTTTGTGGCTGAAATGCCATATTTTGGGTTTATATATGTTAGGTCTTGGCCTGGTTTGGACTCGGTCTAACCGATTCGGTCCGTTGACCCGTTTTTATGTCAAAAATTTTAAAATTAGTGTCGAAATTCATATTTTAAATATTTTTACTCTTCTAACTTATCAAATTTAATTTTCTAACTTCTTTGAATAATAATTAACTTATCAGTTAATTATTTATTAATTTTCAGGATTTTACACTAGGCCTGTCAGGGTCAACGGGAAAGCCTTGCACCGAATCGCGTCGGCAGCTCCTTCCAGGTTCATCTTGGCCTTGAAGGTCGTTAGGTGTTCCTAGGGGTCTTTGGTGCCGTCGTATTTCATATCGGTTTGGTTTTTGAAAATCTTTAGGTAACTTAGCCCTTAGGTTTCTCTCAGTGAATGGGGTGGCTCCCATTATCACGTGATCTCTCGTTGTTCGTTTGTAATCTTGATGGTGTCTTCTGTCTTCGTCGTCGTGTCGACGCTCTGGTTATTCCTGGGAAACACTACAATTCTGGCGTTTTCCGTGATGCCGGTCGGGTGATCTTTCATTCCTGGTTTTTTGCCGTGATTGACTTCTGGAGGTTGCTTGACTTGCGTGTTTTGAGTGGTATCGCCCTTTGGAAGCGACCCGGGCTTTAAGGATTTGTACTCTTTGGTAGAGCTCTTGGATTATTCGGATTGCTTTTTCTCCAAGTCTGTCAGGCATTTAGGCCTTATTGAGGTGGTGGTCGTCTTCTTTTGGTTCTCGCCTGTCAGGGGTGGGCTGGCGATGCATGGTGCTGGTTACCCTCCCGTGGGTTGGTGGAGGGATATCGTTCCGTGGTTCCGGCATTCTATTGGGTGGGTCTGATTCGCAGTGATAGCCTGAGGACCGCTCCTTGAATTCTTCCATCATGTCGCCGAGGCTTTGGCAAGTCTCCACAGACAGTGCCAATGTACTAAGAGTTGTCGGCACGCGTTGTGAGATGGATCAGGGACTCCCCGACCTTGAGTGGTGATGGGACCGGATCTTCTCAGAGCGGTGGGGTGTGGTACCTGCAAAGATACCCTAACACTCAAGTCAAAATAGATATGAGAGATATATGTGAGGGTTAGAAATGTGTGACGTACTCTCTTTTTACAATAGGCATTTGTTTATCTTATCTTAAATTATCTTATTTAAGATAAGAAGGATACTAGATTTTGAATGTTGGTTAGGAGTTTGATTGCTAGGCTGGTTTGAACTGAAAAGGAGGCCCAAACCCGGGCAACCGTGTTGGAGACTGCTCCGATGAAAAATCCGGAAATCAAGTTTGGAACAAGATGTCTTGAGAATTTTGGGTCTATGGTGCTCTCTCGTGAGCATCACGTGCCTCGTCATTAAATCTATTTATAATCATAATTGACTTCTATTTCACCTAAACACATATTTATGAACCACTGTATTTGACAAATTTTCACTCAAAAGATTTTCAAGCCACATAGCATAATATATGAGCAAACTACTATTTCTACACATAAAAATTTTAAATGCTGACAAATCTACTTACGAAAAAAAATTAAAGCTATAACCATAAAAAATGAATTCCATATGACAAAATTAACTAAACACTAAAAAATCACCTAAAAATTTCAAATGACCCTTTTCCTAATCCTAATTAATCTCATTCCCATCTTTTTCAATCCCCGCTTGACTCTCCCTACACCACCACTACCATCGTCACCACCACCAAGTTAGCAACATCTTTGCATTTTTCGTCTACAACACCAGCAATTCGCATAAATAAAAACGAAGCCAATTTTTGAACTACGACCAAATTCAATATCAACTGAAGAACATTCGGAGATCACAAATCATCCACCAAATCGAACAATTTAAAGGTTGAATACCTTTGATTTTGTCTTGAAATCAATTGAGAAAGTGACTAGCAGCGTTGAATAACGCTATGATCCTATCAAAAAAGGTGGAGAGGAAGTCTTTGATGGTGACATCGAAGACGGAGTAGCGCAACTCTTTGAACCAAGGGAGAAAGCAAAGTCGAGACCACTATGAAACCACCAAACTCGTATACACACGCGGTGGTAATTTAGCGTAGCTACAAAGGAAAAGCCCTTGGAAGAGGCAATGGCGCACACAGCGATCGTGGTGGAGAGGTAGTAACATCGACGAGCACAACAACATCTTCGTGTTCTTCGTCTACAATAGCAGCTCTTCCTTGCGGTGGACCTTGAGAGGGTAATGAGGAACTATCATGACGGAGAAGACAAGAAGGTTGGCGGGATCGGAGGCACGGAGGTTGGACCTTCGACGTCTCTGAATTGGCGGCCAACAGCTGGTCCTTTATAGCAAATTTGGTCCCAGGGTTGGGGGAGGCTTCACTGCTACAGTCGGAGAAGGAGTGAGGAGTGAGGTTATAATTAGGGTTAAGAGAAGGGTAATTTAGTGTTTTTATGGGATTTTTTAGTGTATGGATAATTTTGTCGTACAGAATTCATCTTTTATAGTTACAACTTTAATTTCTTTTTTTTATGGATAAATTTGTCAGCATTTAGAACTTTCATGGGTAGAAATAGTAGTTTACTCTAATTATATAAACTAAACAATTATGCTATGTTAATGATTTTTAGTTGTCCAACAAGTAAGTTGACAGTTAACTCACCTATTCACTTAAGTTATTCATTTAAGTAAGTATTGCAGATTTAAAATTCTCTTTGTATATGCAGCAATTAATTGGCTAATAGTTGGATTTTAAATAAAATTTTGATCTGTGCTAAATTAGTTATTGATATACCGAGTTGATAGATAGGGTAGAAAACTAAAATTAGTAACACTACAAGAAACGTCGTTAAAATCGACGGCCAAATCGACGGCCTAGCCGTCGATAATATTGAAATTCGACGGCAAAATAGACGGCGCAGTTGGTCGCTATAAAGCTTGTCGATTTTTCAAAATGCTAATAAAATCGACGGCTTTCGTGGCCGTCGATAATAATTTAATAAAATCGACGTTCATTCCGTCTGTAATATGGGTGTGAGAATTTTACATTCTTAATAAAATCGACAACATTGCCATCGATATTATTATTTAAAATCGACGTCCTCTTTGTCGATAATTGATTCAATAAAATCGACAGCCTTTGTGTCGATATTTAACTCAATAAAATCAACAACACTTTTGTCTATAATATGTTTAATAAAATCGATGTCAAGACCGTCGATATGTGCTTGAATAAAATCGACACCGTTGCCATCGATTTAATTATTTAGATTTGTCTATTTTAACTTTTAAAAGCGACAACTTTGCCGTCGATTTTAATAGTTATATGTTTTATTTTTTTTTCTATTTGAAAAATAGTAAACCATTAATACAAATAAACTTTTAAATATAAAAATAAAATTTAAACAGAATATTAGATAACAAGACAAATAAACTTTTAAATATAAAAATAAAATTTATACTAAATATTAGATAATGAGTTTACAAACTTATCAAAATAATAAATAACCCTCTAACATAAAGACTCAAGACAAGATAAATAACTAGACTTAGACTTATATTCGTTTAAATTGCAATCTACTAATAATATAAAATATTCAAAGTAAAGTAATTAAATAACCTACTCATACTCGTCTAAATAATTATCTAAGTCATCAAAATCGTCAGAATCATCCTCCCTTTGAGAACTCTATTGACCCACACCACTACAGTTCCCACTGTGAAATGCTGCATAGAAATATCAAATATTGCAAAAGAGTATATCAGAATCTTGAGTTCGGTAGCAGAAAACTGAATATTCTTTTAATATTGATGATTCCTCATACTTCACAAAGAAGCAGAAAACTAACTAAGCTCCAAGAAGCTAAACCAGAAAACAGAATCAGCTAGTAACAAAATGCTTAATCAGTAACCGAATTTCAAATTCCAACAAACTTAAAACTAGCTAACAAGAAATCAAGCAAGCAATCAACACATGAAGAATAAGCAGAAGTTGGCAATTGCTAATACCTGAGCTGAAATTACAGCAAGCAATAATTGAAGAAATGAAAAGGGTAGTGTACCTGGTCATAGGAAACCCTAACTTTGCAGCACCAGAGAGAGAGGGAATCTTTTAAGAAAGCTGCTTCAAATGTATATGCTGTTGTTAGAAAATCAAAATATAAAGTTAGGAACAGGGAATCATTGCAATCTATAGATATAACTCTAAATGTTTGAGAAGAAATGGAAGTCACGTTAAAATACTATATAAACTATAAGGTATTGCTTGCTAATTGCCTTTTTTTCTTGCCTTATTTAGCATTAATTAATTAATTGTTCTTGGCATTTTGTAGATATTGCTCAGCTATTAGCTATAGATATTGCTCAGGTTGGAACTGGCAATAGTAACTGTAGCATAAAAAGACATAAAAGACCTATGTTCTTGACAAGAATGGTGTCGTTTAACTTGTTTACAACAACCAGTTCCAACCTGAAAAGCACATTGATGAGACCTTGAAACTACTTTAGGGTTAGTTACTTATTTCCTCATTTCTTTCCCATCATCCTCTAGAGACACAAAAACAATTCTAAACTGTATTCTCTTGGGATGTCAGATTGATATCTAAGCAAGGTTCTTGTTGGATTAACAAGTACATATCATTCGCCCAATGCTAGCTTGACATACATTTATCAAATAAAACCAACCATTACGATAACTTAAGGATTTATAATTTATTCATGGATATATTATCTGACACTGTAAAACATGACTCTGCTTGGCTCAACATTATTTATCCAACCATTTTAATATATATATATATATATATATATATAAAGTAGCTAGCAAGACTCATCCCTAAAAGAGGTGTCTCTCGTGGGGTAGACATGCAATTATTTTTAAAAAGCTTCGGCTAGCCAATTGTTCTTCCTCCAAGAAGTCCAGCCCAAATCATGGCAAATCTGATCGGTGTGGTTGATGCTGTAAGTAGAGATGCAGTGTCTCTTATAGAACCTAGATGTCCTCTTCATAACCTCGACCTCCTCAAGGGTATGCGCAAGCATGTCGGGAACAGTGGGCAGCATGAACTTTTGATCCAACAATGCAGATTTTTATGGCAAAAACATAATTATTATACATTAGCACACAAACAGGAAGTATGCATTACCTGTGCCCTATTCCTGGCACACGAATGCCTTTCTTCTTCATACTTTCTACAAACTCATAAGGTGTAAGACTCTGCAAAAAGTGAATAAAACAAACACAGTTATGCATGTTGAAATTCTAGATGGGTATCAAAAGCTAAAGTATACCAACTTCATAAGAAAGGCCTATTGATCATACCCTGTCACAAGCATCCTTGAAGTAGCGAGCAGCATCATCAACAGCACTCCTAAATCATGGACCGATTGTAAGCAACCCCGTTTTAGAAGCACATTACCCACCATTTAAATCAAATACTAGCATAAAGAATCAGTGTCTCCTAAAGATACTAAGCATACCTCAGCAGTAAAGAGACTGAACACTGTAATACCTGTACAAGACAAGAGACAAGGTCCTTCCTAGCACTTGCTGTCACTATGGCATTGTGAACACCAGAAACACAAGGACCATGGTTGGCACATAGAATGATGCATATCTGTCCAATGTAATATATCAGCAAACTGAGAAGCTGGAGGAAAGTATTCAATATTTTCTTCGAAAAGCGGTATCTAAATGAAAAACTGGCAGCACTATGACATAAGCACAAGCAATTGCACATATTTTTGAGACAGATATGCCGAGAAATGAAGGGACAGAAGAAGTTTAAAGGACTGGAGCATTAGATAGTCTACCTCAATAAATTGAGTGCAATAGCGAGGAAGGTTGCATTTGAACCACAAAAGACAGATAACATCACCCACACCAAAACCTTGTTCGATAATGGAAGACATGGGAACACCAGCATAGCACGGCTCCTCACCTAAAATATGGAAGAGAACCTTAATACAACTATCAAATCTGTGTCTAGGAGACAGAGAGACAACTCAATGTATACCTCTGTCATCAGAGATGGTGGAAACGATATGAGTTGGAGAACCATCACTCCAGCAAGCATGAATAGAACTCTAATTAAAATATTTGGCTTAAATGAAACTAAAAAACATCAAAAAGCATGAACACCACCAAGATTAGCAACACTTCAATATAGAGTTCAAAGTTCGAATAGTAGCTTACATCTGTTCAGCTCCTCTTAAGTTAATCACCTGCAAGAATTAGACAGCAGTCCAAATAAGCATCAAGCTGGAGAATATTTAATCTGAAAAAAGCAAGAATGGAGAGAGCATAGTAATAGGAAAATAAATGTAGAAATATATGCCAAATGTTTGGAAGAACAAATAATTACAAATTTGGGGAATTTGGAATAGAACCAAGACAATGGAATTTGGAAGTCAGTAACAAAAACTGAAAAACATACCTAATTTTTGTGAGCTCGATTGAGAGAGAAGACGCGTAAGAGAGAGCGGAGAAGGAGGAGCAACGGCGGCAACAGAGAGAAGGAGCGACGGCGGCATGGCAGCAGCGCAAGCACGAGAAGCGACGGTGGCGCGAATGTGAGGAGCGACAGCTGCACGGCAGCAACAGAGCGCGACGGCGGCGTGAGCAGGAGGAGTGACGGCGGCGCAACCGTGACGGAGCGACGACAGCAGCGAAGAATGGTATGAATTTGGGGTAGAACGAGGGTTGAACAAGGGAATTTGGAGGAATTGCGTTTCTGAATTTCGGAAGCGGGAGGTGAATGCGGGTATATGTGTTTTGTGTGATAAAAATCGACGGCATATTTGTCGATTTTAATTTAAAAAAAAAACAACACCTGCGACGTCTATTTTGTATATTAAATTTATACCGTTCATCTCATTTTAAAAAGAGATCTAAACCGTTTAAATTTATCGACGGCAATCGTTGTCGATATTTTAAATAAAAAATAGACACCACGTGCGTCGATTTTAAAATAAAAGTATTTTCGACCTCAGGTGCGTTGCTAATGTGACGATAATAGAAAAAAAATTAATCCTTTATAAAAATATCGACGTATTTTATTTTTAATTATTTTTTTAGCAATATCGACAGCAGGCCATCGAAAATTATCGACGGCAGAAATAACTGTCGATTTTTGGCGTCGAAAAAAATGCTTTTTCTTGTAGTGTAATTTAAAATTACTTTTATAAATAATTACATAAATCAGTAACCAATAACTAAGTTTTAAGAAATAGAGAAATATTTAGACATATATCTTTCTTTCTCCTAGTATAATACGTTCTTCCCATCCTTTACTATAATTAATCGTCGAAATAAATTGTCTATAAAAATTGTTAATGTAACATTTTTATTTTGTAACGAAGGTATTGGTCGTCTTACATAAATCGTGTAATTAATATTCACCTTTATGTAAGATCCGTACATTTATTATTTATAATCGAAGTTGTTAGAAATCTTTGATTTGTCCAAATAACAACATTCACCTAAATGATGAAATTGGATTACATATTTAATTTTCATGTTATTTTCAAAGATGACTTTCAATACTCGATTTGACTTAAGCAAGGAGCTTCTCTCGTGTGCATGGGAATCTAACCAAACTTTCAACATTGTGCAAATTTATGGGTTCTTTTAGGTGATCTCGCTTTGCCTCAAATTGGCAGAAAAAACAGTTGATTAATTAGGGTTTGCTTTAATTTTGGATCTCAAAGGATTCTCTCTATATATATAGCTCCTTAGCTATTATTCAAGTTAGTTACTTTGATTCCTTCTTTTTAGTCTATAAGCTATAAAAAGCCTTAAAGAACTCTCAACTTTGTAGTTGACAATGAAAAAGTAGATCCTCACTAGGATTCATATACTTTGACATTATACTTTCTCCACTTCTAGAATTTTGTTCTGAATTTCTATTTCAACTAATCAACACCTATTTCTATTTTTTTAAAACCTTTCAGTTATAAAAAGATGGGTAAACTATAAATTGCTGATCCCAAACTCGTCTTTATTTATGTTTTTTTTTTTCAAATAGTTGTTAGTCTCTAAATTTACAAAAAAAAAAAATTCTCACAAATTTAAAAGTTTAGAGTTATGACTACTAAATAAATATCAAATATTGACTAAAAAATTACTTAGATACCAATTTAAAATTTAAAAATATTTGGAGACTAAAATTTAGAAGTTAAAAGCAATCATAATTCATAACTTGTTTTTTCAGGTTTTTTTTATATTTTTACTAACTTTGGCTATAATAAATATTATATGTATGAAACTATAATTATTAAAGAATATTGCTATATCTTGTGCTTTAAGGACATAGGTTAAACATACTATAAAAAAAATATTTTAATGTTATTTATTATTTTCATGCATTGAAAATATAAAAAAAATATATTTTTATAACAAATAATATTAAAATATTTCTTTTTATGGTAGGTTTAATCTATGTCCTTAAAACACAGAATATCAAAATCTATTATTAAATCAAATAAAGTAATTTTAGTTATTGTTACTATAATAAGACTTAATAATTGAACCGAATTAAAGCACTCAATTTTCAAAGAATCATGAGATCATTTTTCTATATGTTGAATGCATGCGGTCGCTGAAATTAAGACTCGTAAGTGTTGAATTTTAGAGAAACATACACATTAAGTAGTTAATCATGTTCATGACCTTGTTGAAATTAGTAAACTGCTCTGACCTATAGAGCTTCTTAATTAAGCTAAAATTTAAAGACCCTCAAAAGTCGGTGTCACCAGATGATCCTTTCAATTATGGACATTGCTGGGGAGAAAAAAAAATCTGTTTTTGGTCATGAAAAAGACCTCTTTGCCAATGGCATGGGTGCTATGAATTATGATGAATACTAACAAATAGAGTGTATACTCAAATTAATTCTTAATAAATCTCAGATTAAACATTTTAATATTTAATCAATTTTTATATTTTAAAAGTTTCTAAGAATTATATCTTCAGATAGATTGATCCTTCTATTGCTTTGAATAATATTTTAATATGCATATTAATAAATAATTTTTTAACAAATTTTATTATAAGTCAATTAAATTTCTGATAAATATTCTTTTAAGATAAACTAATCTTTTTTATAGAGTGATTAGTCTGTCTCGAAAATCTTTAAAATAATAAAAATTTATTAAAAATTAAAATATGCAGTTTAAAATTTTCTAGATACCAAATGTAAGTGTTTACTTTAATAAATAATATGCATTGATATATATATATATATATATATATATATATATATATATATATATATATATATATATATATATATATATATATATATATATGCTAAGTTGCAAACAAAATAAACTTGCAAAAGAATTAAGAGGGTAGTAGCTTTTTGAATTTTTATCGGTCATTCAATGAATTTATGACCCACCTAAGACCTTTCTTCTCCCCTCCCTGCCTAATTGAACCCTACATGGTGTAATTTTATTACTCATATAATAGTCTTTGAAATTTCGTATGTAATTTTTTAAAGATGTCAATTATTGGATAATAAAAAAAAGCATAAAAAGAGCCATCTTGTGACCCTCATATAGTGTCAACAATTTAGTAAATAGTTAATGTGGGAGTTGGAGAATTAGAATTTTTTTTTTCAATTGTGAAATTAATGTTTAAGGTTAATTAGAGTCCACGTAACACACAAATTTTGTAATATTGTCACTACTACTACTTAAGCTTATGATATTTCGCTTCGTACATGTAATAATTTATTGGTTAACAACAAATTTTTAAATAGAGTTCAGTATTATAACACATTAATTTTTGGTCTGTTAGACTGAAAGATATACCATAAAAAATCAATAAAAAAAATTGAGCACACTATTTTTTTAAAGAATTTATTTACTGGCGGTCATGTTGTCGGTATTATTTGGTGTCAATTGGTGCACACTAATTTGATTGACATTATACATTATCGATGCTATTGTCGTTGATATTTAAATAAATTCATTACTTATTAAAATAATTTTATTAATTACCAACTGTCTACGACAAATTATTTTTATATAATATTTTTTAATTAGTTTTTTGACAACGTCTTTATTATTGACGATCGAATCGTCGCTATAAATATCTTAATATTACCGGCGACTCGAGTCGTCAATAAATTGAAATCAGAGTTTTTTAATGGGTCATTTTTCTATATAATAATTACCAATTTGTAGTAATCGATCAGTAAAACTGAATTCTCTTGTAGTATGTAATTTAATAAGTATATAGCTAGATACTGTTATTATGCTATTCATTTAGAGTTATGCTACATGTACACTAAAATCAGTCACCAAAGTCAACTACCAATATAAAATATATACTGAGATATAAATACACATTGAAAATAAATTAAAGCACACATATATTTATACACAAATATATTGATGACTAATTTTCGTGGCTAATTTTAGTATACAAATAACATTTCTCATTCATAAAATATATAAAAGACTTAAGTTAACAATCAGGTCATTTTTGTCGAACGTTTATTATCCTTTAAGAATTATGAAATAGTTCACATACAATTTGTTTTATTTTATTAATTTAGATGTTTACTCTAATTTTAAGTGTGTGCCATCATACTCATAAATTAAATAAATGAAATTGATAGCTTGTATTTTTCTTCTAATTGTACTATGAGGAGTGCTGTTTCTTGATCAGCATTGTGGTTTGCTCAACTATATTTTGTTAAAGCTCTGACTTTTAAGAATTAGAACTTTAGTCTTTGCTCATTTTAGGTTGCAACAAAAAAGATAGAACCATAATAATAATAATCAATGTACCTGCAAGAATTTAATCAAACATAGTTTTCGCGTTTCTTGTAATATTGTTATCATCATGTTAGTTATTATCATCCTTTCTTAAGAAATATATGTTTTTTAATGATATATTAAAATTGTGCACCTACCTTCTTATCTTTTTTTTTTTTTTTTTTCAGAGTACAAAATCTTGTGCACCTTTAAAACAACAAAAGATTGTGCACACCCACGTTGGAACAGAATCAAATTGCCACTGAAACATGGCATGCATTTCTGGCATATATACTGAACTGAAACACCCTGCAACCAATGCAAAATATATAGGGCCATTAATAGTTTATTTAAAAAAAAAAAGAAAAAGCAATGGCCTACCATTCTTTTAATTATTATTTTTTTTTTTTTTACCAGTCACTATGTATCATTGTTTAATCAAACTAATCTTTCTAACTAACTTAGCTCGGATTAATTAAATAGTTAATTTACTGGTCCGTTTAAATAAAAATAAAATTTTAATTTAAATTTAGATTTATAATAAATTAATTCTTAATCTATCAAATTAAAAAATTATTGTAAACAAAAAAGACTAATTTTTCTGATCCAATAATATATATAAGGTAAAAATTTCAAAGGATTTAAATAGTAAGGAAATTCTAGCTAGGCCAAATTTTAGATATACGACTTTCTTTTTTTTTTTCATTTTAAACTCAAACTCAAAAACACCACTTTTCTAAGAAATATTGTCACTGGCCTATTAATCACAAAGCACAAAAATACTTACTATTTATCAAACGACATTTGTTAAATTATTAATTTTTTTTACCAATAATTAAATTTTATCATCGGAAATTTAACTAAATCAATTTAAGAATTATTAGTAATGACAATGATTGTCTTTTTCAATATACTTAAATTTATAATTATGTTATATATGTACATGCATAAAAAAATTACTTATGAGTATAAAATATATATTAAAATATAAAATAGATATTAAAAATAAATTAAATAATACATATACATATGTACAGACACAAATATTTAATAAATAAATTAGTGGCTAATTTTTACAGGTATACACATAGTATTTAAAAAAAAAACAGTTAAAACCTTACTTTCAAGACTCAAATATAATTAAGATCAAAGAAAGGGAATTAGCATTTTGTATATATTGATTAATTTGATAGATTTAGTTAATTTGTATTCTAAAAGTATATATTAAGAGTATAATAATAAAAAAATTTTTAATTTTTAATGTATTAATGTATTAAAAATATAAAAAGATATTTTTTAATAATTTTTAGTCAAATATTTTTTTATGATGATTTTAAAATATGTTGTTAGAGCATAGATTAGCAAAATGATAATTTGATTTATGAAACCCGCAAAGATCAACCACGTGGGACTTGTATGAGTTTGACAAGTGTAATAGTCACACATTAAATAGGATCATAAATACAATGTTGGACCATAGCGATGCTAGAGCTGGCAGTGATCAAAGAAAATTTAAGGATGGTGTCCCCATTGTCCTTTCCTAAAGAGCCAATATGAGTCTTGGATCCATGAGAGAGCACACCACCACGTACAATCACCCACATTTAATTTTTCTATTTTAGCCTCCTTTTTTTCATTTTTATCTAGGGACCCTTCTTTTGTCTTTTCATGCACCAAATCATTCAAGATTCCCCTTGCGCAACCTTAGAGCCCCACCCTCTTTAATTACTCTTCTGCCTTCAAAATCACCAAAATACCCCTCATCAATTCAATTAAGAAAAATAAAGAATTTTTTTTATTAACTTTTTTGTTTATTTTGGTTTCCGTTAAAAATGTCTAAAATTTAATTAAAACAAATTATTTGTTTTTGTCTTCACTTTTTACTATACGTTCACATGACATAATGTGTTTTAAAAATGAAAAGAATTTTAAGCATATTTAGAATATTAGTATTTTAGAAATTTTAACCGTTGATCTCAATTATAATATATATTTTTTATAATTGAGATTAACGGTTAAAAATTATTGAAATATTAATATTCTAAATACATTTAAAAAAATTTCTTAAAAATATTATATATGTATAAAAAACTCAAATATTAAATCAATTATTATATATTTATATAATTTTTATATATTTATATATAAATATATTTATTATTTAATTTATTTTTAATATATATTTTATATAAATAATTAATTTTTATATACATGTAATATAATTAAAAAATATATAAAAACTAACTTTTAAATAATTGATATTAGCCAATTTTTTATATAAAATTATTTTAAAATTTAAAAATTTAAAAATTTAAAAATTAAAAATTAAAATCTGAAATTAAAAAATTGACTAATATTAATTAAAAAATTAATTCTCTATTTAAAATATTTTTTATATAAGTATTATTAATCATATCATCACTCAAGTGAAACTTTTGGCGGTAAAAAGTATATTATTGGATAAAAAAAAATTAACAAAATTTACAAAAGAAATAAATTTCGTATAAAATAAAAATCGATGGGATAAACTTTGGTCACAGTCACCACTATAAAGTGCCGACCTTTTTTGGCAGCTAAAATTTCTGTTCCTGGTAACAGATTGACTTGGGGAGTTAAAAGCCATAATCTCCAATTGTGGATACCAAGTTGCTTGGCTAGGTCATCACACTTTCCCCCTCAATAATATGGCTATGATTTTCAACGAATATAAATAAAAATAGAGTCCTAGGTGAATTGCCATTGCCTCTTAAATTATTTATTTCACTGCTATAGTGCCTATACTATTGTAGCTCCATAATGTAAAAATTATTGGATCACCTTTTTCATAACTCCTCCTATGGTGGCCTTTTGTGTCAACTCTTCCTAATGGCTAATGCTACTTCAATAATTAGCATCGCTCAATTAAATGTGAATGGATACTTTAATTTACGGATTGGGACCATCTTTGAGTTCCATTTCTAGTATACAATAAAAACTTTTTAACTGCTTTTCGAGTACTAATAATATTACCATGACTACTTAAAACTTACTTTTTGTTCGGTAAGTCGGGTATCGGATGGTTCAAGTTGGTACTTCGATTGTTGAGAGGGAATCGCCTGATTTTGGGTTGCTAAGCTGGAGAAGGTATGCCGACGTCCCGAGCTCTTCACGTGAAAAGGGGAGTGTTACCTGCAAAGACACTCCGACGCTCTAGTCAGTCAAGTGTGCAGATAAAAAGATGAGAGAATGGTATGTGACGTACTTTGGAGGAGGGGTAAGATCCTCCCCATATATACTGTCAGAGGTAGGTCCCATAAAGACAAACTCACCTTCCTCAAAAGCTTCCTCCACACAGCTGGCAGGGACGCGTGTCCGGATGAGAAGTTGAGCTACTCAGGTCCGACCGTTTGGGTCGGGTGGTCCACGCGTCGAGTCGGCCCGTATGCTATATGGACCAGGCTGTAACACTTTTATATATATATATATATGTTAATTCTTTTCTTAAAAAATATTACTAATATCAAATTTAAAGTAAATAGCACTTGCAGGTCACTGCTGTTAAGTAGAATATATATGACACTTATTAAATATATCATTATATGAGTAATAAGCCAAGTAAAATTTTGAAAAAGTTTGCGATAAATTTATAATGTTTTAAAGAAAATAAAGTATATATTAAGTAAGTTGTTGAGAAACAATTGTGATGACCTTATAAGTTATTGAAAAAGATATTAAGTAAGTCTCTAAAAAAATTAAAATGCTAAATTTATAGGTTCTTAAAAAGTTATAATATTAAAAAAAAATTATTTTTTTATTAGAAATTCATCAGTTGATTGTGACATGAATCTACTTGTAAACTTAAGCTAATAAAAAAAAGTATATGAATGATTATATTTTTATATTTTTTTACACAAAAATTTATTTTTAATTTGTATTTAGTTATAAAAATTCTGATATCATATAATAAAATTATTTTTTTCAAAAATTTAAATTAATAAAAATAGTACATGAATTATTATATTTTTAAAATTTAGATTTTTTTAAAACAAAAAATTAATAAAATAATAAAATAAAAAATTAATTATCATTAATTTTATAATTTTTATGAAATATTAATCTTATTATTTTAATTTAAAAATAATTAACTCTTTATTTTATTATTTTACTAACTTTTTTATTTTAGAAGAACTTGATTCATATCTCTAATAGGCCACATCAATTTTGTTGGAAGTTTAATTACGTGGTACATTTTTCTTCAAAGACCAATACATTTATTGCAAAATTTCCCCAAGAATTTATTTAGTCCTTTTTTCTTAGGTCTTATAATTAATCACAAAATTTTTCAAAAGCTTATTTGTACTATTGCTCTAATTATTTATATACCTTTAAGTAATAATTTAAATTTTTAAAATAATAAGTCATAATATAGTAAGTGGGAGAGCGGGTGTTTTTTCATGACTTTGTTCTAAAATTAATTGTGTTTTTGAGACATAAATATAGAAATTAAAAAAATAACACAACAATAATAACAACAAAATTTTATCTCACTAGATGGAATCGACTATATGAATCAAACAATGTTATTGTGCTCTATCACAATGATAAATATTTTTATTTTCACATTTTATTTTTTTTCAAAAACAATAATATCCATACAATCGCAACTAAATTGTAACAAATATTTTGTACAATAATATAATGAATATAAAGTAGTGCAAGAAGAGTGATTATGAGAATTAGGGTTGCACAGACTCGGGCCAGTCCGAAGGTCGGCCCGATCCTGAACACTTTAGAGGCTAATTTGGTGTGATTTCATCGGGTTTAGAGCCGGATAAGGGTCTCAAAAATAGAACCGGTCATTATTTTGGGTCGGGTCCGGGTCATAGCTCGGGTCACCCGAAGTCGGCCCGGTGGCCCGGTCATCATACACAATTAATATTTTGTGTTATTAGTGATGGATCATGACTATTCTTATGTGAAATTTAAGTATTATAAACCTTAATATTTTGTGTTATTAGTCATTATAAGACTATAAGTTAATGTTTTATGTTTATAATGTATAAGACTTTAGACTAATGCATAATATTGTATTATTTATATTGATTTAAATATTTGGTATTATTAGACAATATTAGTATTGATTGTTGTTTTGCTTTAGTATTGATTGTGGTTGTGCTTTCATTTTAAAGAAGGGTTGGTTCTTGTTATATTTTTCTAATTGAATTTTACCATGTTAAATAATGATTGGAGTCTTGAAAATTTGGATATTTTTACATGCTAGCTTACAAGAAGGTATCAACGTAATGTAATGTTAACGACTCGGTTTTTACCCGATTTTTATCTGGTATAATTGTGGCCCGAAAATGTATTGATCTCATCGGGTCTAGGATCAAGTTCGAGTCTAATAAATAAATTCGGTATATATTTTAGGTCGGATCTGAATCATATCAAACCTGACTTCACCTGGCCATATGCGCCCCTAATGAGAATGGATATGCACCAAGTGATTTAGTAGCATGCATAATTAAGGGCTTTGAGTAGTAATAAGTACAAAGCTAAGGTTTGCATTATTATATATACACAGAAAAATTCAGAAAATGGAAGGAACCACTCTCTGGGTCTCACAGTAGCTTAGGCTGTAGCCGACCTTGCTGCCAGAAATTGCTATGAAACTTCACACTTCATAACTTACCACTGACACCACACTGCTTTAGTCAACTTTTTTGGGTCAAACCTACACAACAAAGTACAACAATATTATTTATACTTAGAGGTGAAACAAAATTGTTATAGCACAAGAGAAATTTTTTTTATTTTTTTATTTTTAATTACAAGAGTTTATAACTTAATTTAGGCCCTCCAATTGACACAAAGTGCATTTAAAATAAGAGTAATCACTTAATTTGTCTTTGAAAATTTTTATATTGAACATTTTAATATTGACAATTTTAAATTGGATATTTTAATATTTAACAATTTTTTAAAGATGTTTTTTAGAATTATTCTCAAAAAAGATATCAGTTTCTGAGTTACTTTCAATTAATTTCTCAATATATGTATTGAATAAATAAATTTTTATGTATTTTATTATAAGATAATTAGATTTTCAAAAAATATCTCTGAGATAAATTATTTTTTTAAAATAATATAAGAATTAATGCGTCCCACATATATAATTTTTGAGCATTTTTAAAGAATAAAATTAATTGTTATTAAATTAAAATATAACTTATTTGTAATAAATTGTTCACTAGATGTCAATTTTGATGTCTAAATCAGAATGTTCAAATAATACATTTGTTCTCTAACAAGGGTGTTGAAATAATGTGGTAGAAGCACGTCATAATAATCTCGTCATATATAGATAACTTTTATATTAGAGAGATTACCATTTTTTTAAAGGAGAAAAAAAAAGTCTAATTTATGCTATAAAAAGTATTATTCTCATTCTTTGATAACAATGAAGAGAAATAGCATTATAAAACAAGGAAAATAAGGTCCACTATATAAAAAAAAAACAATTAAAAAAAAAAACACTTCTTGCTATTTGCATGTTAGATAACTTTGAATGACCATTAAAGTTGAATCACAGCTAGCTGAGATTACTGAGACTAAAAAATCCAACTTGGAATTGAAACCTTTCCTTATATTAGTGTACATTCTCTTTATTCTTCATGCTCAAAAACAGAAAATAAATATAATACTGATGATACTTATATAAAATAGAAAAAATCAAAATAAATAAATAAAAGTGGGATGGCCCCATATATGATGAATAATTTAAGACCGGCCCTAGCTATATGCCATAAATACATGGTGACGTATCACATAAAAATTATGGCTATAACTTGGTAGCTCATTGTTGTTGATAGATTTAAAATTCTACCTCCTAGTAACATGAAAAGACAATGGAACCACTCCAATTTTATCTCTTCCATGTATTAATTAATAATTTGATCCTAATAATAATAATAATTTTCTTCCTATCATCAATGTGTAATGTGTTGCATTGCACTTATCCAAGAAGCCAAAGAAAATTAATTAATTAATAAAAGGGTATTAGAATATACCTTCGGAAATTCAGCTGAAAATGAAGGGCACTCTTGTAATGATAGTCCCTCACGCATAATACACACTGTTTTTTTCAAACAAGTTTTAATTAATTTATTATATTGATATTTGTTCTTTATATCACCAAGACTTATCTACATACAATGGATTATGTATAAGTTGATAATTCGTACAAATATAATATAATTTTGTTTATTAAGACTGTCTAAAACATTTATATCTTTTGAACATATATTTATAGCTAGTGATGAAAAAAGAAAACAGAAATTAAAAGTTAAAAGATAGAATATGTAAAACTCAACAATAAATTGCAGAAACGAATGATAACTTGATAAGAAATTCAATCCTTTATTATTAAAATAAGAATATAAATTTGAACTTCAAAAGATACACTTCTTAAAAGAAAAAGTTAAATAGTTTATTTTGTGCGTCTACCCGCTCTTTTCCCCCTTAATTAGGAGAGTAATATATATTTTCGATATATAGTTTTACTTATAAAAAAATGAAAGGCTCTCATTTTTATTACTTACTATATTTTTTTTTTAACATTTTTAACTTGCAAACATGGAGTGATATTCAAATTGGTAGTTAATAATTTTTTTTGAACAATTAGCTTTTAGCAAAAAGAGAATTGATAAATTGGTTATTGATTTTTTAATATTAGATAAATTAGTCATTTATCTTTTAAAATCTCAAACAATTTAATCTCTAAAATATGTTATTTTTAAGAAAAATTAAAGACTAATTTATCATTATAAAAATATTAGAAACTAACTTATTATTTTATTTTATTAAAAAATAATTTATTTAATATTCTAAATTAGTAATACGTACTAGAGAAATTATAATAACTTAAATTACTTATTCAATTTAATATTTATAATTTTATGTATATAACATCTATAATTATATATTTATTACATCTAATATTATCTAATTATTCCAGCAATAATTAAAAAATATAAATTAAGATAATTTTAAATTATTTTATACTAATTTTTTATATTCTCCCAAATATTTTTTAAAATAATAAAACACCATAGGATGTGTTTGGTTTGTGTTTATATTTTTTATTGTTATTTTCAATGTTTTGTATGATAAGAATTTTATGAAGAAATAATAATAATAATAATAATAATAATAATAATAATAATAATAATAATAATAATAATAATAATAATAATAATAATAATAATAAAATTTTTATTTTCTTTTATTTTTATCTTTTTCTTTCTTTATAAAATTATAAAAATAAAAAATACTAAATAGAGAGAAAAAATAAAAAATGTAAACCAAACAACCTTAATTTGTCAATTTTATATTTAAAACAAATGTGTACAAAATAAAAAAATGATTAAAAAATAGGTGGATTTGTGAATTGTGATTTCACTCTTTATTTATTACTCCATTTATATATGGCGCTGACCTTTCTTTCCCTTCTCTGCGCCCATCTCTTACATTAACAAGTCCATGTCCTTTTTCTCCCTTTAATTTCTCTCTCAACTTCTTGTTCTTCTTCTTCTTCTTTATCTATATATAAATAAGAAGAGATACAAAAGTGAAGTTACTACAAGAGTCTTGAAGCAACTACTATAGTAGTGTGTGCATGTAGTATTATTATTGTTAATCAGAAATGGGACGCTCACCATGCTGCGACAAAGTTGGCTTAAAGAAAGGTCCATGGACTCCTGAAGAGGATCAGAAACTCTTAGCTTACATTGAAGAACATGGCCATGGAAGCTGGCGTGCTTTACCATCTAAAGCTGGTATATATCATCATTAATCTTAGCTTCTCCATAAGACAATTGGGCTATGTTTAATTTGTTCATAGTTCTTGCACTGAAATTGTAACTGCAATAATTTAAAAACTATTATATAGTATATATAAAAAGAGAAATGCTAGAGTGTCATCAGAATTTTTTTTAATTATTAATTAGTTATTAATATTTAAAAACATAAGATAAAATATATTATTAAATTAATAAACTAAAAAAATTTAATTAATAACTAAATAATGATTAAAAATAATAAATTCTGATGTTTCTAGTATTTTTTGTATATATATGTGAATGGTGTTGATCTAACTATGTTTGTGTGTGTAGGGCTTCAGAGATGTGGTAAGAGCTGCAGGCTTAGATGGACTAATTATCTTAGACCTGATATTAAAAGGGGAAAGTTTAGTTTGCAAGAAGAACAAACCATCATTCAACTTCATGCCCTATTAGGGAACAGGTTTGCCTAATTTCTTTATCATCAAGTCATGTTTCTATGCTTCTATGAAACTCATTTAATTTGCTTAATCATTAATCAATCTTCAAGTTTTTAGTACTTTACATTATTTATTTCTTTATTTTATTTTTATTTTTTTCATTTTTCGGTGCAAAGGTATCATCCTCATTAGAGATATATAATATAATATAATACTCAAAATTAAACCCACCAGCCATGATTTCTTTTTAGTTTTAAATGTGGGAAGGTTGGGATATTATTAATATTAATATTAATATTAATTATTAATTTCCTGGTCTGGTTAATTTTTTTTCCATTTTTTTCAAGATATAATTTATTACAAAATAAATGAAAAGATTTATTATGCAATGCAAGTTGATGTTTTATTCCTATTTCTATACACAGAACATATTAATTGTGTGATGAGTATTTCATTTTGAGACAGGGAAGCTATAATTTCATTTCTTTTCAGCCCTTCTTGCTGTGTTCAGCAGAATGTCTTAAATGCAATGGCCTCTCAATTTCTTTATATCCAACTGTTTCAAAATCAAACCCCATCTCCAACAACATTTAAATAATTTTATTTTCCTTGTGCTTTCTGAAAAAATCCTGCCGTTTCTTTAAATTTCCTGACATCTATCCAAGTTTAATTATTTATTTCAACCTATGGTTATATATTAAGTATTTAATATTTAATAATATTTTGCAAGAAGGATCTTCTCCCACTCAAAGCAACAAAAAATATATAATGGCAATGCATGTTGTAACTGCTGGTTCACAATATGCATGCACCTCTCATTTTCTCTCTCTTTCAATATTTAAGTTTCCTTTCCACTTAAACAAATACTTAAAAATCAACAAAAACAAAAATGGCTTGCTAAATAAGTACCTTCAATATATCATAAAAATAATCATATATAAAAAAGAAGATTTACTTATATTATTGAATAATTTACTTATATTTTTGATATATTCAATACATAAAAAATTTTAAATTTTTTATTCTTGTCTTTTTAACAAGTATTTTTAAAAAATTATTTAACTTTTATATACTATACATCTAATCATATATTATAACATTTACCAAAAAAAAAAATAATCAATTTCACTTATAGCTAGTTGACACATACTACAAACTTACCTTTATTTAACGTATCAAAATGAAACTTATTAAAAATAAATAAGAAAAAAAAGAATAACTAAATGATGGATTAATTCTAGGGTTTTGCATTGGTTTTGTTGAATTGGTGTATGTATGTATAATTATTAGAGCAATGCTAAGAGTAAAATTTTTCAGCTAATATAAACTAATTTTTTTAAAATTATTTTATTCATTTTAAAATTTAAATTTTAAAAATTAAAATTAATTAATATTAACTAACTAAAAACTAATATTCTGAATTTATTATTATTATTTAAAAATTGAAGTGTAGTTAACTTCATTTGAAATTGATAGTTGAGAACTATTAGATAATAATTTAGTCAAATCTATCAAATCATTAAACAATTTTTAACTATCAACTTCATATAAAATTAAATACATCTAAATCTTCACATTATTATTATTATTAACAACAACTTTGTGTTCTCTAATTGCTTGTTTGCTTAGGTGGTCAGCAATAGCAACACATTTGCCAAAGAGAACAGATAATGAAATCAAGAATTACTGGAACACGCATCTAAAGAAGAGACTAACAAAGATGGGAATTGATCCCGTCACTCACAAACCCAAGAACGACACTCTCCTCTCTAGCGACGGACAATCCAAGACCGCCGCTAATCTCTCCCACATGGCCCAATGGGAGAGCGCTCGCCTTGAAGCCGAGGCGAGACTAGTCAGAGAATCGAAACTAAGATCACACCTCACAACTTCTTCGTCATCAAACAACAAACCATCATCAGAAGTAGTATCAGCAGCACTCCCACCAACTATACCCTCTTCTCGTTCTTCTTCTTCTTCCATTGATGTCTTGAAAGCTTGGACCAATGGAGGATGGTTGAAATCTAATGAAGGAAACAACAACAACAACAATGGTGGTGGTGGAATTGGAGACCTTGAGTCACCTACTTCTACTTTGTCTTTCTCTGAGAACAATGCTCCACCGCCATTAACAATCATGGCTGGTGGTGGCGGAGGAATAATTGAAGGGCATAATGGTAATAACGTGAAAGAAGAGGGTAAAGTGTATGATAGTCTTCATGAGTTAACAATGTCCGCCATGGAAGGAACGTCATGGGGTTCTTCGCATCAACATCACGATGTTATTGTTGGGGATGGTCACGTGGACGATGATGATGATGATCCCATGGTTGGTGAAGAAGGGTTCACGAATCTTCTTCTCAATGCAGCAGCACAATCTGATGATCGGAGTTTGTCTGAAGAAGGTGGTGGAGACGGAGCTAGTGGTGGTAGCGGCGACGGCGACGGCGACGGCAATGGTAGTGATTTCTATGAGGATAACAAGAACTACTGGAACAGCATTCTTAACTTAGTAAACTCTTCTCCTTCTGATTCCCCAATGTTCTAATAATAAATATTAATAAATAATAATAATAATCTAATCATGGTTTTAAATCGCGGTTAATTGCTATTACAACATAATGCTCATTGTAATTTAATTTTCTTGTGGTCTACTGTGACTGCAATTTAAAACCATGATCATGATTTTATAGTGAGTTACTATGTTTTGGAGTGTGACTAATAATAGTCTTATAGCATAAATAATAATATTCCTTAGAAAAAAGCCTAATCCAAAGAAAAAAATTTGACGCTTAATTTGTTGATGCTTAATTAATTAACAGAGACATTTTCCTGGATCAAATTAGTATACATATCTTAATGTTTTTCTTTTTTCTTTTTTAATAGATAATGTGGGATACAGATGCTTTCTAAGGTCTGGATTTTAATTCTGAGAAGATGAGTTTCTTTAAACCAAACTGATAAAGTGTTAGTATAAGGATAATAGAGATAGTGTGTGTCTTTAATCTTTTTTACCCTAAGTAAATTCCGGTGTATAAATTGTACAAAAAAAAATCCAATAAAGGAAATATTTAGTATCGTCTTTATTGCTATTGGTTTTATGTCGCATTCTGGCTTTTCAAGATCAAAAGATTCACTTTTTATTTAATTTTGTATATAAAAAGAAATAATTAAATGTACACATAATTAATTTACCGTATCCTATCATTTTTATTCATTTGCTTGGTTGTCAACTTGTCATGTACTTCTACTACATAAATTAAAGATGGATACCAAATACAAAAACATTTTGACTTTGGATTGACTTATTTCTTTCTCGCAATTGGTGAATGCTAATGCTATTAAAAAAAAAAAAGAATATATCATTTTTTGAAAATTATCTTATTATATACTAAAGATAAAAAAGAAATAAAAAATAAACATAATAAATTTTAAATTTTAAATTTAAATTATTAATATAAAATATAATAAATAGAGAGTTAAATTTTGCTTAAAATTACTAATTCTATTCTTAACAAGATTTTGGGAGCCGAACTAATTAATAAATTAATCAAAAAATTAATTTAAGAGATTCAATAGTTAAATCATGGTCCAACCACTAAAAAGAACATTATTTGAGGGATGTTTGTTACGTTAGTCATTCGAACTATTTACTTAGATATTGTCACCATTATTTGATTACAGTGTACTTGTTACTGTTATGATAGAAATTAAATAACAAGTCAAAACCCATCAAATAAGGATGAAGCTTCTTGTTCCGGCGTATGCATGGCTCATCATGTGCTCTATGCCCCTTGCTTTTAAAGATTTGTCAAATGTGAACAAAACAGGCTAAAGCATTTGACAGCTTGATTTTAAATGAGGATGAGAAATTTAACTGTGTAAACTGCATTAATAATGTAGCACAATTTCTTAGTATATGGTTTGTACTTTTTGCATCAACCCTTTCAAATAATTAAGAGTATTTTGGTTAAATGTACTTAATTTATTATCATTTCATTAAAATCAAGATTTAGGGTATGTTCCAGGGTAGTAATCCTAGACGGTAGATATAACTCGTCTTATCAAAGGATTGAGTTCTTCTTCCATTGAAATAGAAGAAGTATGCGTAGTCTTTTAAAAAAATGGCAGCAGCTTATATGTATAAAGACATTTTAATGTTTAAGTAAATGAAAATAAGAGATGAGTACATATTATTAAAAATAGTGTACCTTTTTTATTTTGGTTTTTTCTTATAGAATATTTAAATTTGATCATGCTGTATTGTGGAATTATTGGAAATGTTAACCTAATTTTGTGGTAACCGTTTCTAGATCTTATTTGAGCTTATATTAAAAAATTCGTTAAAAAAAAAGAAAAAATATACCTTTAATTTAACACATTTTATTTATATAGTTTCAATTTATAAATAGTGCATACTGAGTTATTAGTAACGGATTAAGTTAATTTCTACAAATTGTTTGAGTGCTACTAAAAGTCATCAGCTTAACTGTATATATAGAAAAAGTATAGGGTGCAATATATTATTTGTTAATTTATTGTCAACAATAATTAATTATTATATTTTAAATATATACATGTATAAGGAGACACATTACTAATTTATTGTCAACAATAATTAATTATTATATTTTAAATACATACATGTATAAGGAAACACATTCAGGAGAATAGAAGATATATTTATAAAGACATTTTTATTAGACACAACTATAAAAAAATATTTTTATTAGACACATTCACAAAGATACTTCCATTAAACATAATCATAAACAAGAGTCCATAGAAATGGGTAGAATTCTTATTGGTAAGATAGTGAAATTGTATATATATACTTCCGAGATTGATGTACTGCAATTGTAAGAATAGTTATAACCTTCTTATAATAAATTTGAATGATTTAAAAAAATAGAGTACTCATATTAAGTTTAATATAAATAATCACTAAAAAAATCAAAGAAAATATATGAATAAAGCTATTTCTTCTACCTCATATATAAATATTCCTATACTAGATATATTCTAAATCACTAGTATATGTCATATTTCTATATTTCTAACTTTAGTTGCTCAATCATCAGTTGACTCTATCTTCAAAATTCAGGAGCATCTTCCTCTCATTTTAGGTATATATCTCAATCTTAGAAATTCATTATCTAAAGTTTTTTTTTTTTAAAAAAAAAAAAAGTATAATTGCATTGACTAAGTGGAATCTTTTAATTTGGAAGGAAAAAAAAAGAAATAGCCAAATAAAATTTATTACACAATTAGCTGGTTGGATCTTAATATAATAGAGAGATAAGATCAAAGTACAAGATGAGTAGCACGGACTATGAATTGTTTTTATTGCGATGTGCTTAACTAGTCATGGGTTCCATTCATCACAAGTAGGGCCATTCATAAAGTGAATGGCATTTACTTCTAGGACTAGTAGTAATAAATTAATTATTCCAAACTTATTTTTTAAAATTTTAAATTTGAATTATATATGCCGAATTTATTTTGAAACAACAATAATAAATTCTGAAGTTTTTTTATATAAAACTTAGAAAAATAATATGATTTTCATTTTTTATAATACAACTCGACATATATGACTTTTTTCTTTTGTGTGTTTAAATAAATTTGTAAAAAAAAATTATAATCAAATTGCTCATCCCAAAAATTAAGTTTTTGAGAAAAGTAATAATTTTATGATATTATATATTTAAATTTTAATTTATCACTAATATTATTAAATTAAATTATTGGTCTCACTCATTTTTCGGTTTATTTACTTTTTACAGCCTTAAATTGAATAGTGCTTAAAATAAAATAAAAATTGTAAACGGAAATCTTGAAAGCATGATAATGTTGGGTACGAGCTAGAACATGTTGTTATATGGTGATGCGTGCACTCCAAAACAAGAAGCTTCCGATCTTCAGAAAGGTACCTTTTACAAGTCCATGTTCTAACAAAGATAGAAATCTGAGGAGGTTGAAAAATAATAATGAATCTGATAAGTTATGATGAGTAGCTTGTATGTTATATATGTACAAAATGGACACTGTTATGCTCATTAGTGATGAGAGGATTATTTCACGGATAACTTGCGTAAATATGGCTCATGATAGAAAAATAAATGATGCATGAGATGTAATTTTTATAAGGGCTATGACAATTAGGGATATAAATGGATACGGGTAACTATGTTGATCCGGCTAATATTCGGTCCAATTTAATTAAATCTAATAATAGTCTAATATTTGGGTTTAGTGGGATAAATTTTAGGATTAATTTAATAAAATTTTTATTTTTTAAAAGTAATTTACAAAATTAGTTATAAAAGATAATTTTTTAAATGTTGTACTATCTATATTTAGATAATTTTTAATAAACATAAATAACAATAATTATGTTTAACAAAATAAATTTTAAAATTTTAAAATTATTATTATAGACACATAAATGTAAGAATAAATTTAAAAAATTTTTATATATGAGATTATATTAAACTTTTTAATTTTTATAAGTATATGTCAATTTAAAAAAAAGATTATCTTAAAGTGTTTTAAAAATATTCTTAACTTTTAAAAATTATAAATATAAATATATAATTTTTTAATTTACTAAATATAAAACAAAAAATTTTTATTTTTAAAAAATCCAAACATATACTTTTACAAAAAATTAAGAGGCTTTCTTTTCTTTTAAACAAATAAAAAAAATCATATTTATTCTTTAAATATTTTTTTTAATTTTTTACTATTTTAAACATTTACGCAAGCAAGGTAGTATAATGCAGAGGCGGAGCTACATTATAGAAAAAGGGAGGTAATAGCCCTTAATTTTAATTTTTTACATGTAAATTATATATAAATTTTAGTTTAATTTTCTTAAAATTTTATTTTAATCTTATTTTATTATATAAATATTTTTGGCCTCCCTCTAATCTTTCATCTAACTCCACCTCTAATATAATGTAGATATGGATTGCAAGATAACCTAACAAGCCTATAGCGCAAACGTACCAGTGCAATAGCGATAGATGTACATTACTATTACATAGTTGCTGGCATTGTAATAGTGTGAAAACGCTACAGCGCACAGAACTTGATAAGAAGAATTGCTATATATATCACATCTTCCCGATAACTTTCACATTTCATCTATTCTTTCTTCTTTTTCACAAAGATAAATTCTTTAAATAGTTAGTGAGCATATAGCCGTTGTTTATTCGAATACAACAATATCACGCAAAGATGATGGTGAACATTTTGAATGTAGTGATTCTATTGTTATGTATACTTAGCGGTTGCATTTGTTGACAGAATTTAAAAGTTTGATTTTGATCAATATAAAAATGCTTGGAATTAAGTATGTTCAAAAAATTGAATATCAGTGCATTTCATTGAATGCTATGAAAAATATTCAGTATAAGGTATTATGCCTAAAGAATGATGATGATCACATGCGAGTTATGTTTGATTGCTATGGAAAGATTGTGATCAAATAAGTGATGGAGCTTTGTATTGAGTTGGTGGACGTTGCCAATAGTTCTTCTTCCTCACATGCAATTCTAACAGATTGTACAACAAGATCTAATTATGATTGCAACCAAAATCAGCAATCAATAGGAACCATCTAACATGTACAAGCGCTAGATTTATCTATCATCCATAGCCTACCTATCAATTTGAATATGTAACAACAAGCATACTGCCGAAGTACATCTAGTGCACTGTCAGTAGGCATCTGTCTCAGGTGAGCCTTCAACCACGTTATCTTAATGGTGAAAGACTCGGCCTGTTGTAACCCTCCCATGGCTCTCGCCACGATGGCAATGCTCCAAGTGCCTCCTCAACCATATTCCATGTGCCATGATTGTAATAAGTCTGAAAAATCACGACTGTAAATCACCTACCAGCTCTCCATGTGTCTGCAAGTCAAAGTGATAAGCAACATCCTGAAAAGATAACATACGCTCACCCCACGGCATGTCGAACGAATGGGTCTCTGCCGTCTCTCGGCACCATCTCTTGACAAAGGCCAACAGGAGCAATTTGTTGAAGTGAAAATCTCTAACTTGAACTACATGGGTAAAACCAGCCTCCTCTAAATACGGCAACAATGCATCAGGCAGTTCCTCTACTCTTGATCCCTATCCATCCTTGAAAATAGGACCCGCCGACTCTGTAATTTCAACATTAATCTCAATTTAAACTACCACTAATAATAATACCTATTATGTAAAGCATCCCTAAAGTTCTATCAATCATAAATTATCATTCATTTCAATTATAATAAACTACAACTAACCTAAATCCAAATATTTCTACATTAAATTTTAACCAATGCTACTAATAACACCTATTATGTAAAACATCTCTAAAAATCTAATCAACATTTATCTCATTTTATAATAATTTACAACATGTAGTCTAAATCCAAAAATTAAATTTTTACATTAAATTTAAAAGTCTCCCTAACTTATATATTTATAATAAATATCTATTCCCTAATATATTAAAGTTATCCTAAACTTATAACTACTAACTAACCAACTAACAACTATAATATAATAAACAAAAAAATTAATTTAAATTTTAACTTGGTCATCAATGTGGCTCGCGATATGTCTGCATTCATTCAAACGGTTAATATCATTGCTCCAAATCTTGTGACAAAAGCTTTTTTTTTCTTCTTTTTTTTTTCTCCTTCTTTCTCTCTTTTTCTCTCAATTCTAACAAGTTGCAAACTTAACAAATGATTTGAGTGTAATGCACCTGCATTGTTTTGTAGTGTGGTCCTTATTATTTCGTAGACAACAACTGCGTAATAATACGAGAATCTGTCTTCCTCTGTTGTGCTTGCATAGGCCGCACTATTGTGTTAATTTTCTACTTCACAATGAATGACTGTGTAACAGTCTCTGTCCGCAAAATACTTAGTGAATGTTCCAAACAGTAAAAGATTTTTATAACGTCTGAAAGAGTAAATATGTTTTTATTTATTAAAAAAAAAACCCATGTAATGAAGATTCGACTAAACTTTTATGTTGGTTGTCGAAGATCTAACATAACTTTCCTCTTTTATCCGAGTTTGGAACTGATTATGTATTGCACGTGTAGCCTAACACTCAAGATCTACATGTAAATGGTCTCTCTATAAAAATGGTTATATTACATGATAGAGTTCAATAACATTGTTTGATCTATGTAATCGATCCCACTTAGTGGGATTGTTGATATTGTTGTATTTAAAAAAAAAAAACACCCATAAGCTAAGGCCGTAAGTGCTTATAAAAATCATGAATCAATGAATTTCATTATTTGAAAGACTTACTGCATTCAATAATGAAATTTTCTCGATTTTATATACTCAATAAAATCATGAAGAGATTGAAAATTAATTTACTTCTTTCACCAATGGACCCATAAGGCCGTAAGTGCTTCAATGCGTGATTTTTTTTTGCAGGTAAATATCTCTTAGTTTATCAGGAAGATAGCACATCAAATTTGGATATAGAAATATAAAATTGAGAAAATGTCACTGACAAAATCCACATTTTTCAAATGCCTTCGGAAGATTTCATTGATTCATGTGGTACAATCAATGCGACACTACTGTGGCTCACTTGTTTATTTATATCTTTCTTTTTTTATTATGTAAAAAAAATAAGAGAAAAGATAATGTTGCTCATTCAATATTCTTTTATGGCGGTGGTCCAAAATATGAGAATAATTGCCTTTTCTACATCATTTTCGATTTTCCATTTTCTGTATCTATTTAAGGATATCTTTATGAAAAACCGGCAAATAAATAAATAAAATCTCAACCTCTTCACCGACGAGTAAAGTGAAGAGCCCTTAATAATAACCTGCATGTGCATGGGGTTAATAGGCCTTCACCATGTGTGATGTATGTGTGAATATTGATCCATCATGAGAGAGAAAATTTAAAATTAAATACTCCTATGTATATGAATATTAAAAGCTTATATTAAAATATGTGGGTGAATATTAAAATATATTTGTGATGATTTGGGATGAATTGGTGATGAGTTCTTTGCATATTATGAAGATATGGTACGGCAAAGTATATTTGGAACGAAATTTCTGCAAATAGAATAACAAACTTTAACTAACTTAAAAGTATTAACATAATTGGTTAGAGAGGTAGATTTTATATTGAACTTGTTAGCTGATTTAGTAACTACTATCTCTATGTCCTCTGTCAAATTTATGTAGGGGGTGTTTATAGATCAAATTCAATTTGTAAATAAATTATATGAATCCGCAAATTAGTAATTTCTATTATTTGAGAAATGCATGGCATATGAATTACAAATAAAATGATTAATTTTTTTATTCTATATCAAAAATCTTAAATATTTTTTTTTACCACAAGTTTCTATCAAGTTATATATTCTTTGACTCAAATTCCAATGAATTTTTAAAAATTTTAAATATTCTTTTTATAAATATTTTTTAGTTAAGCTTTTTATCATTATATATATCAATAAATAAGGACTTGTGTATAAGAGATACATGCAGAATCTATATCTAGTTCTAAAATATTATCAAGTGTACAAACTTTTCAAAAATATGTTTGGTAATCTATACAAATATAAATTTTGATTATACAAATTGTTAAGAATACCTTTTTTTTATCTGGAAAGAGATTTACAAAGTGAAAGAAGGAAATTCTAAGAACTAAACTGATGAAAAATTATAAGATTTTCGAACAATACTTTATTTGTTAGTTCTTCTACAATTCTTTTGACTTACATATATAGTATTAGAGATTTATTTGTTTGCTGAAAATCTCTTCTTCTTTTACTGTCACTTCACTTCTCAAATTAGATGGAAATGATGTTTGCTCTTTGGATGTATATATAGTGATTTTTCATATGAAACATGAGTTTGTATTGTTATGCACAATAGAAAAAGAAACCAATTCAAAGGATCGATTAGCTTGTTGAGCAATTAAATGTTGGAGCCCAAACTATCCATTTGGCATATAGCACAATTTCTGAAGTCCTTTAGCTAGTAACTCATATATTCGTTTGAGATTATAATTTTTTAGTACAGTTTTTTTAAGTCTTAAATTTATCTATTTTGTTTTTAATAATCTAGAAAAAATTTCTAATAATTTAAAATACTTGAGCAAATTATAATATAAAAACTAATAAAATTTTTAAATTATATATATTTTTATTAATTGTGAAAATTCAATATAAGATAAATATATATATCCTCAATGTCACTGGTCCAATGGAATGAGTAAGAGACAAGATTACCAGACAAGCTAAGTATCTAGCTAGGATTGCCAAATTGGCCACTAAGAAACATTCAATAACATAATCATTATCAAATTGGCCTTATAATAATGCTTGTTCTCGTGCGTGTCCACCAAGCACAATGTGGATTGCTGCTTCACATACCATCATTATTTTTCTTTTCTTTTCTTTTGTCATAGTAAGGATATGAATTTTAGGTAATTATCATATTTTGAATTAGTTTTCTGACATTTAATAGTTAGGTTTACCTAATTTTAATATTTTTTATTTATTAGTTAAGTCAATTACAAATGTTAATCTTAATAAACTTTATATTTGAGTTGTGTGTTTATATCTTGAATTTCTGAATGCTTGGTGCACAAGAAACAAGAAAGGAGATGCAGAGAACGAACAAGAATTTAAAGGGGGAATAAGAGTGTGTTTATTCATGTATTGATCAATGAGCTTAACTAACTCCAACCAACACATGCACCTAACTAACTCCAACTGTCTACTAACGTCATAACTAACTTGTAGCTGCGAGAGCTTAACTAACTGCATTCATTGGAAACAATATAACGGTAACATTTCCCTTTAAGTTAGGATCATAAATATCTATTAATCTCAACTTCAAGTACCAGACCTTGAAGGGATGAGCAAGGAGTTTTGGTAAGAATAATCATACTAGATATAAACTAAAATTAATTAATAAAATTATTTATTAATAAAAAATATATATTAAAAATGAGTTAAACCGTATATGTATTAATATAAAAAATAGTTGATTTTAGTGTATCTATATTATATAATATTTTTTATAAAAACATCTCATGAAGTACCATAAGACAAGACCATGCTGATATGAATATATACAAACTTGCAAAGGTTAAGAGTGACACCAAATTTTTATGATCCTAATTCAATTTTCTTGTGCAATAAAATCTATATTTAGTCTCTTTTATAATTAAGGTGGACTTTCATCATCATTATAGTCACAAACTTACAAACACCAATGGCAAACAAAGCTTGAGATCACACCCAAAGCTTTTTATAGTTGTAAATCTGATTTTTCATAAAAATCCTAATTAAAAATTCTCACGATCTATAGCCATTTGTAGTTGTGATCTCACATACTAACACTCAACATTTTCACCCAAACAGAATTTGTTATTTGAGAAATCTTCACATATTTGTATTAAATTTCATTGAAATTAGAAATTAATAAACATGTAATTGGAAAAATTCTTGTTTGAATATATTTTAGATAAATATATTATGTTGAATTTTAAGTATATAAAAAGTATATTAGATTGATATTTTTTTTTTTGAGATGATTTATAAGATACATACATTAGACTTGGCCCCGGTCAAAATTGCTGAGATGGGGGAATTTAGGCCACATGAATACATAAAGAACAGGCCATACATAATATCCACTTTGCTTGCTCTTATTATTATTTTTGTCTTTTAATTTGATAAATTAAAAATTAATTTGTCTCGAATAAATTGTTATATACATAAAATAAAATTTAAATTTTTAATATTTATTTAAATAGACTAATAAATTAATTATTAAATTAATTTTTATTTTTACATTTTAATTTCTCACTACTATATTTATTCTTGATGCTTATCAAAGTTCATTTATTAAGCACATGGGTATGGAATCACCGGTGACTACGACAAACCATGCATGCTTATTTATTGAAAGGAACCGTATGGTTAAGTAATATTCTTTTTTAGGTAAGCAATTAGGCTATGAATCAACCGCAATCAATTAGTATATAAACTGTAAAAGAAGTCTAACAAAAAAAATTATAATCATAAAATAAGAGTAATTCTAATTTTATTTACATTCTCATTTAAAGTAAAAAAAAATTAATCACAAAATCTTTTATCATTTTTTTTATGTTCTTTATTCGCATTATTTACTATCATCTCCAACTGTTTCATCTACCATATCATGTCATAACCGGCTGTCGTTTGCTATCAGCAGATTTTTTTTTCAGATAATGTACAATAAAAAATAAAACAAAAACTATTTAAAAAGTAAACATCATTTTAGATATTTCTTATGCTCGAATTTCGAATGTTTAAATTTTAGATTTATCATATAACAAAATGAATAATTCAAAACATAAAAAAAATATCTAAAACTATTAAAAAAAATCATCTAAAAAATCTACTACTGTTGCTGATTTTAGCTTTCACAAAACAAAGTCTGACCCCTCTTTATTCATAAAGCATTTTGGTAAGCTCAGTCTTTAATTTATATATTAGTCTATATATGTAGATGACATATTATTAACAACTGAAAATGATAATGATGCAATTCAATCAACCATTGTTCAATTGAATAGTTTAGTTTCATTAAAAGACTTAGGAACTTTCTCATATTTCCTTGGCATTGAGGCAACAAAAGTCTCTTTTGATTCATATCAATTATCACAAAACAAAAATACATTAAGAACTTGTTGGAGAAAGTTAGAACGAGAGATGCAAAAGGTGTTCCTACACCTATTATCTCAATAAGGAACTATCAAACCAACGAGAGGACATCTTCGATGAACCATCCTTTTACAGATCTATTATTGGATCATTGTAATATGCTACTTATATATAGGGTTGTAGATGGTTTAGTTAATCTAAAAATTAAATTTGTTTTTAGATTAGCCAAAAATATAATTTGATTAATTAATAAAATTGGTTTTATATAATAAAATTGGTTATTAACTGGTTAGAAAATTTAAAAATCGATTTTTAATCGACTATAAAAATAAAAACCAATTTTAAAAAAATCAGTTTTAAAAAAACGGTTTTTGCATAGAAAAATTAGATTTTTCAAAAAATAAAAAATAAAAATCGGTTAATCAATTTGAATACAAAAGTTACATAAAATTTGGTTTTGGTTTTGGTTAACCGGTTAAAAATTGGTTTTTAAAATTTAGTTTTGTTAATCACTTTTTAATAATATGGATATGATTTTTAAAATTGTTTTATTAAATTGGTTAACCAAAATGTGGTTATAATTTTTTAACCGATTAACCACAATTTGGTTATTTTATGTACACCCCTACTTATACAAGACCTAAAATTGCATAAGGTCAGCCAAATATAGTTATTAGAACTGAGTCGGTGATCGAATCGGTCAAGCTACTAGGTCGATCACTGGATCATTGGTTCAATCGGTAGGTCACTGGTTGAACTGGTTAATCCAGTCCCACATAAGTACAAAATATAAAATAGCAAAAAACTTAAAATTAAAATTTAAAATACATATCTTCACTAACATTTTAATAAACATTAAGTCTCAAATTCTAAAAATAACTAATACAAAAATAAACATAAAATTTATTAGTACTATTACATTAGTATCTCAATTTAACACAATAAAAACAATCCATGGATTATATCCAAGGAGTAATTTGAAAGTTTGGATTTCTTTTTTCATCTGACAAATCTAGAGTTACATCCTAATTAGTTTCATTCTAATTTATATTGTCCACAGAATTATTATTAGCTCCATCATCATCTCGATCATCTTCCAAATTTAATTGATCTAGCATTTGAATAATGTTTCACAAATCATAATCAATAATAAGGCAAAATATTTGGTTAAAGCATTACGAAAGAGTAAACTACCATTTCTACCCATAAAAGTTGAAAACGCTGACATATCTACCCATAGAAGATAAAAGTTACCATTTGTACCCATAAAAAATTGATTTCGCAAGTAAAATTACCCAAACCCTAAATAATTACATAAAATTCCCAAACTACCCCCTTCTCTTCTCTCACGCACGCACCAACCCTCACTCACTATCTGCAGCACCTAAACCACCACTGTCATAGCATCATCTCCCTTCCTACTCTCTCTTTCTCTCTCACTCACTTTTTCTCTCACACCTCTTGAACATCAACATAGCCCAACCACTATCCTCTTCAAAATTACAAAAAAGAACAAACTCAGATCAAATTGAAGAATAGAACATGCATAGATTCAAAATAAAACCCTAATTTCTTAGAACCTTCACCAAAAATTGTTAATTTCTCAGATTCAAGATCACTATTTTCGTTGTAAATAACACAGAACATTAATTCAATTTTGGCGACGCTGGGAGGAGATGACGAAAACGCATCGCTAGGAGAAGAATGGAGCAGCGACGCCGAGAGAAGAAGACGAAGATACGATATTTGAAAAAGGAAGGAAATCAACGTTGAAGAAGTTGTGGTTGCAGAAAATAGAGGACTCAAAATTGCTACTTTCTGAAGCCAAAAACCTCCCGAAGAAGAAGAAGAAAAAGAGGAGGGGAGGAGAAGATGGAGCTCGCGACAGCAAAAGAAGGAACCACCATTAATACACAAAAGAGAGAGAAGAACGACAGAGATGAGAGAGACATCAATAGGAAAAGAAGAGGAAGGAGAAAAGTGCGAAGAGGGAGGAGAGAAAGAGAGAGGGACGATTAAAGAAGATAGAGTAGAAGGAAGAGAGAGAGTGCGGAAAGGGGAGGGTGCTGCAGCAATGGGGTTCACGGTTTAGATGAAGATGAAGAGGATGAGACTCACCAAAGGTAGTTTGGGGGTAGTTTGGGAATTTTATGTAATTATTTAGGGTTTGAGTAATTTTTCTTGCGAAATCAATTTTTTATGAGTACAAATGGTAATTTTTATCTTCTATGAGTAGATATGTCAGCGTTTTCAACTTTAATGGGTAGAAATGGTAGTTTACTCCATTACAAAATCATCCCTAACAAAAATATACTCAAATCATCTAAAGCTGATTAAAGAGACATATTTGCAAGATCATTTCAACTTCTTTAGGAGTTAGAAATGGTGGTGAATCTTTCATTATCCATTCTGAATGATCCTCAAATGCATCAAGACAAATTAATCATAATTTTGCTTTCTCATTTGGTTCCTATATTATCAATTAACTTGATTATTCTTATGATGACTAAAAATTTAAAATAATGCTTTTAAGAAAGAAAAAAAAAAGTACCTTTGTTGAGGCCTTAAGTTGTAACGAACATAAATAAAATCATTAAGTTTTTTATGCTCTAACCGATTCCTTTTCTTTAAGTGAATATATTCAAAAATACTTCAGTTACACTCACAACCTGAAGAACTACAAGTTTAACTCAAAATACGAATTGCTAACTTTTGCAAGTTTGGTACTCCACATCTATAAGATTTTCACCTTTGATCTTAACATAAAAAGGAAATAATATATCACAATCATAAAAATTAAATCATAAACATATCACAATCATAAAAGACCAATTTTAATAAAAAAATTTACCAGGCATCACTGTGCTTCGGTCAGGTATTTCAGACTGTCTTCCAAAGTCTTGTTCAACATTCTTAAAGATTCTCATCTCACTTGGCAATTTAGAATTCAAATATGCATCACCGTAAGCATATCTCTCAATGACATCTAGTAGGCTAGAAGTTGTTTGCTTGTCCTTTTCAAATTCACCAACATGAAATCAAAAAGCTGAATTTAACCAATAACCAGTAGCATGAAGGTTTTTTCGAAGTTTGGAATTCCAACGTGTATCTAAAATCTTTAAATAAAGATCAACAACCCTCTTTCTTTTTTGAAACGTCTTCACCACCTCTTCCCTAGCCTTATAAATAGCTTGATCAAGAAAATCCATTGCAGCTCTGTCGTCACTATCTACAATACGCAATACATAAGTGGCTCAAGAAGCTTAACAATATCAGTGCATTAATTCTAAAATTTAGAATCTAAGACTTAATCCACAAACTTTTTAGCTATGACTTTTTTAGAGTAAGTTGAGCTTGTCCATTTTCTAGATATCACCATAACTCTCAATGCATCCTTTTGAGCTAAAATACTTTGCAAAGTTATGAAATTAGTGGCAAATCGAGTTAGAGCTGGACGAAGTATTTCTCGCCCACCTGTAAACTTTCTCATCAAGTACAATGGATGGCGATGATTATAGATATACTTTGTAATCATTGAAGCTTGTGACACAGTTTTACTCACTTCCTCTAACTTTCCAATATCCTAAAACATCAAATTAACACAATGTGCTGCACAAAGAGACCAATACAATTTTGAAAACTCAGCTTTCAACAACCTTCCAGCAGCAACATAATTTGTAGCATTATCCGTCACTACATGTACAACATTCTCAAGACCAACAAATAATACAACATCCCTAACCAACTTAAACAAAGCATCAGCAGTTTTCGAGACATGAGAAGCATCAACTGACTTTAGAAAAATAATTTTGTTAGGGCAATAAACCAAGAAAATTAATTAAAGTACGCCTACAATGATCAGTTCATCTATTAGCCATGATAGTACATCCAGTTTGTTTCTAAATCTCACGATAATCTTCAATCATTTTCTTTACACTTTCAACCAATTTACTCAACAAATATCCACCAACTATTCTATAATTTGGCCCTTTATATCCTGCACCTATGTTTGCAATAACATCAATCATTGGCTGATAATAAACTGAATTAACTGCATTAAATGACAAAGAGGCATCCATCATCCATCTTGCAATAGCAATATCACACTTCTCCACAATTTTTTTGCTTTGGAGAACACTTTTGATAGTTGGTTGAGCTCCAGGTATTGCTGCCGATGGAAAAAAAGATTGTAATCCCTTGAGTTGTTTTCCTTTTCTGGAGCTAGGTGCTGGAAGCCTTGATTTTTGTTGTTGTCGCATCTTATTATGTTCAATCTCATCAAATTCTCTTTCAACTTCATCACAAGCATTATAACTTTATGCATATTTTTCTTGAGTTTTTTTTCTTGCTTCCAATATATTCAATGTTTTGATTGAATTGGTGTCTCACTACTGCTGACACCTTTCGACATGCCTCAATATCTCCTTCTTTTCCAGCCAAATCATGCTTAACCCAGTTAATTTCTCTACCCTTAATAAGCTTCTCGCAATAAATACATAACAAAACAGTTTTTTCTTTATCCACAACTTGTTTACAATGGTCCCATGCAGGATCAGTTTTTTCTCAATTGCTATCTTTTTTTGTTTCAATTGTTGCAATAGGAGTTGATGCTTGTTCTTGGGAAGGTGGTCTTTCTAATGGTGTATTCAATGAAGTCATCCTTATCAACCAAGACTAAATGACTAATCTACCAGGAATCATATACAACAATAATCTATAAGGAATAATAAACAACAACTACAATATATAACAACAATATATTACATTATAATCAACAATATATTACAGCAACAACATAAAATAAAATATTGAACAATCTAACAGGAATCAACAAGTTATAAATTTATAATCAACCAAATATAATCAACATAGATAATTAACATCAGTAATCAACTAATTCTAACTGAAATACTAAATTATTGAAATACTGAATAACTAAAAAAAATTAAAAATACATACCTGATGGCTGATGCACAGCGGGCAGAGAAGAGGGAAACTGGAGAAGAAGCATGACACCGATGACTACGACAGGAACGAACAGAGACACGACAACAACGACGACAGGGATGAGTGGACGACCGGACCAACAAAGCGAGAACGACGACAGACGCATAGGACAGGAGGCAACGAGTCGAGATGCACACGGGTCATTAAGACGACCCTAAGTAGCCGACGACGTCGCACTGTGCAGTGGAGGTGGCGCTGGCTATGGTCGGGTGGTGTGAGCAAGAAGGATAAGTCTCACACTGTCACTGTCTCAGCCGTTTGGGGGAAGGGAATGGGTTTGGGTGCATGCAACTTAGCTAGGGTTTCTTTTTTTTTTTAGAGAGTCAAAACGATACCGTTTCACGAGGGGAGGGGGGAGGAAAGAGTCCAATAACTTGCTGGTAGTGTTGATCAGGAACTCATCTTTCACTCTAGTTCTAATTTAAGATTGTTTGCTTTGCAGACTCGTCAGACTGAAGCTCAGATTTAGATAATAGGCATTCAATTTGTGGTTATGGAATCTATCTTGGAGCCAATATTGTGTCATGGTCTAGCCGAAAGCAAATCTCAGTGGTTATGGACTCTATCTTGTACTGAGTTAGACTTTCATTTTGTTCAGGGACGAAGCTACATACATAAAAAGGGGGCAATGACCCCTAAATTTTAATTTTTTACATGTAAATTATATGTAAATTTCAGTTTAGTTTCCCTTTAAAATTTTATTTTAGTCTTATTTTATTGTGTAAATATTTTTGGCCCCCTCTAATATTTCATCTAATTCCGCCCTTGATTTTGTTAGAGAAAAAGTAAATCAACAAATTGCATGTTGTTCATATTGCATTTTAGATCTGGTTATAGACATATTAACGAAATCACCATATGCTGCTTCATTCTTGAAATTCATTCTTTAGTTTGAAGGAGGCTAATAGAGGAAATGAAACACAAGGTGATGAGAAACTGAATATTAGTGATGAGAGCTATTTATTATGCTATAACAAAATTTTCCGGGTTGCCTTGTGTATATATAGTTAGAGGTTACTTTTAATTTGTATCAAATATAGTTCCATCAATAATAGTTTTCATTTCATTTCAGCAATTATAATTCTCTCTCTGCACAATCTCTAACAAATATTATTGTGACTAAACATTTTTGTTGAAATTATGTTAACCATTTTTTGTGGTACATTATTATTATATTATAGAGCTTTTTGTTTCTTAATTTTATTGGAACATTATATAATTGCTTCGGTACATATATATGTTAGGAAAACTTTTAAGTGTATTGATAAGTAGTGTTTCAGTAATTTTTAACCGTTAATTCTAATTATAAAAAATATATAATATATATAATTAAGATCAACGGATTAAAATTAAATTTATTGAAATACTGGTGTATCGATATACTTAAAATTTTTTCTATATGTTATCACTAATATATAATAAAAATAAATGCGAATGTCTTCTAATAATAAGATAGGAGGGATGATATCAAATATCAACATCTAAGGGAAAATTTTATCCAATTTGACAACCATAATTAAGATTTTGATCTCATTTATATATAAGCTACCACATTATGTGAGACATCATCAATTGTGTTCTCCAATATGTCTAGCATATGCTTCTATGAATCCTTTTCCTTTATATTTCCTTGAAAGCAATGTGGCATACATGAACGAGGTCGTTGAGTTCCATATAGGAACAAAACGTCCAAATCCACATTACCAACTTAATAAAGGCCATGAGAAAATAAAAACTAACATATAATTGATACTTCTGATTTCCAAGTACGTATCTGATTAATAAGTTTAGACAATACTCTATTAAATATTTTCACAACATACCAACCTAATTAAAAACTGAATTCGTATTTGGTATTGGAGCTATAAGGGTAAGGTAACATGCCAAACAAGCTTGTGTTGATGCTTATTGTGTCAATATAATATAGGAAAGTTATAGGTATACCTAGAAATATCGGTGTTTTAGTTATTTTAACCGTTAATTTTAATTAATATATATTATATATATTTTTTATAATTCAGATCAACGGTTAAAACAACTGAAACACTAGTATTCTTGGTATAGCTGATAACCTTCCTATAATATATATACAACTCTTTTTTTTCCCTCAATTTTGATTTTCTTATTCACTTTGTGTTCTTTAATTTTATTACAAAAATGTACAATATCATAAACATATTATTTTAAATTAATTAATAAAAATACTGTTTAATTGAAGAACATGTGCATGACGTCAGCACGCAGTAAGCTGTGAGATTGACTTGTTCAAGTACATTTGGCAGCTGCTTGATTTGATACAAGTCATAATCAAGATTGGTGGTTCACTCCATGTGCCTGTTTAGGCAAAATTGATACATATAGAAGCAGTGAATGTGCATGCCTGCAATCCTGCATTGCATCTGATTATGTTTTTTGGGATCAAGATTCTTTAAAATAGAAAGTTAAGAAAGTGAATGAAGAGTTAATTATTTTTAAATTAAAATATAAAGTAAATAGTTATTTTTTATCATGAATAATTTAGATACTAATAAAATTAATCATAAAAAATTAAAATTAAAATTGTATTTATAAAAGATAAATTTTGTTTATAAAATATCTAATTGTTAATTTTTTATTAATTTTATTAAAATATCTAAATTATTCTTGTCTTATTATCTTCAACATTTTAACTTTTTTTTTATCTCTTTGACATCACCATTGTTAGCAACATAAAAGAAAAAAAAATCACATCCTCTAATTTTAGAGTTGCTTATATCTTCTGCTTCACCATTACCATCTCCTGCATCTTCTTTTCGTTTCTGATTCTCAAAAGAAAAACAGAAAAAAATAAAAAAAAAAAGTAAAACGCAGATCAGAAAAAGGGCAAGATAGAGCTGACGGCAATCTCATGCAGTTTCAACGGCTTCTGACAAGCACAGGCACGATAATGCGCAGACTCTCTTCTCCTCCTATTACTTCACTCACGACGGCAGCGGCAGGCAATGGGAATTTCCCATGCCATCGCATCTGCCTTTATTCTCCCTCTCTTTTGTTCTTCTTTCTGCCCATGTCTTTCTTTCACTCTCTCAACATTCTTTGTCTCTCAGTCTTGGCAGTTTAGCTACGGCAGCAGCCCTTTGCGGGCGATGCCTTCTTCCTCCTTTTTTCTCCTTAATAGTTCCCCCCTCTCTCTGTGTGTATGAAGCCACTGCTAAAGCTTTTCAGCCTCTTCAATGTCGACATTGGCAGTTGAAATAAAACATCGTGATTTCCGTGACAAAAAAAATTAAAAAAATGGGTTACAGAAGTTTTATTAACAGATGTGAGGACACCAGTGATGCTGTAAGACCCCAAATTTTCAGAAACTAAATATTGTTATTTAATGATTTATTTTATTTATTCGAAAATATATTTTCAGAAATTTTTATATTAATTTAATACTTTCTTATTAATGATTTTGAAAGCTTTAATAATCGAAAAAATAAAGATGATTTATATGCTTTAATTTAAATAATTAAAGTTTTAACTTTATTTTATGATTTTAAAGAAAATTAATTTGATTATCTTTGATTATTGAATTAGAGTATTTATTTGAAAATAAACTTGTAAGTTGATAATTAAATAGTATTTTTATAAATATTAGTGTTGGATTAAAATTATTTTTCAATTACTCTATTACCTTAATTTTATTAAAATTACTAAATTATCCAAAATTCCCAATTTCATTCACAAAACCCTAATTCCCATATCAAAACCCTGATTTTGCCTAAATCTAACCCTAACCGCACTGCCACTCATCACTCACCGTCCCCAAGCCCCATATGCACACATACACGCAGAAGCTGAGAAAGAAAGAAAGAAAAAAAGAAGGAAAGAGAGAAACGGAGGGCGAGGAGAAAGAGAGAACTAGCAAAGGAGAAGAGAGAGAGAGAGAGAGAGGGGAGGAGTCGCTGGCTAAGCTTGCTGCCGAGCCGTCCAACCCGCCGCTACTGTCACACCATCTCGCCGTTCATGCCCGCCAACGTCCAAGGATCCATGAGTCCGCGTCGTCGTCACCGCGAAGAGGGAGAAGACGCGAGTTAGAGGAGCTGCGCTAGTCACCACTGCTGTCGCACTTCGGGAATCTGTCGCCGTGTACGCCGTCGCCGGAGGAGAAGAACTCGACAGAGAGAAGGAAGCCCGCGCCACCGTCACTAATTTGCATGTGTTGTTGTCGTTGAGCTGCTCCGCCGCCGCTGATTGCCGTTCTGAACTGCTGCACCACCGCTGCTGCCGTGGTGGTTGCCTCTGCCTTCAGTGTAAGCATCTCTGCCAGAGCCCAGTCACTGCTCTGCTCTCTGGAACTCGTCACCGGAGCTGCGGCTATTTCACACTTGATTTCTTTTGTGCAGTAAGTTACTTTTGCTTCGAAAACTCTTTTAGTCGCTTTTCTGTGTATATTTCTGAAGTTTTGGTAACGTAGGGTTGGGTTCTGATTATTGCGAGTCGCGATTGAAGTTGTGGTTGCTGCAGGCCGTGAGAGAAAAGTGGTTTGTGATGCATTTGAGTTTTCGAGTTTCGACAATCGAGGTAGGGGCGTTTTCTTAAATTCGTTTTACTTTCAAGAGTTGTTATAAGCCCATAATAGTATGAAAAAGTATATTTTTATAATTACATGAGTCTTATGAATTGAATTGAACTGTTTGGATAGATTTGATTATTTATTTGATTGATTTATTGAATTATTGAAGAAGCTGGTTATTCTGATTTGCTATTTTGGTTTGTTAAGTTGGTCATTGTTGAATTGATTTTCCTTGAATTACTGAAAAAGGTTTAATGTTGGAATTTAGTTTAATTTTGGAAATGTTTGATTTTAGAAAAGATTCAAAACTGGAATTTAGTTTGATTTTGGAAAGGATTTGATATTTGAAACTAGTTGGGAACGGGTTGAAAAATGTGGTTTTGATGGGACCCTAAGGGTGGTATAATCCGAATTTTAGAGGAGATGCTGCCCAAATTTTTATAAAAATTGGAGAATTTGTTTAAAAATGGTTATTTAAAAAGATTTATATTTTTAAGGATTTTATAATTTAATTTTTGGAGTTATTAAGAAAAGGGTTACGTTTGGAGTTTGATTTATTTAGAAAAGAATGAATTATGTTTTGAATTTGAAATTATTGAAGGAAGTAAGAAGAGGTATGATGAGAATGAGTGTGAGAATGAAGATTGATTTTTGAGTATAATTTTTGAATAATTGAATGATAACAAGAATGAATGTGAAAATGAAATTGAATTTGATTGAGATACCTGGGTAGTAGTAAGGATGGTGGTTCGTCTCGCTTGCTCCAGGTCGGTGAATATAATGCCTAGGTAGTAGCAGTAGTAGTGGATTATTCCACTTGCTCCAGGTTGAGCTTTTTAAATACCCGCCTGGGTAGTAGCGGTAATAGTGATTCTTTCACTCTCTCTGGGTTAAGCGGGTAGTAGCAAGGGGGGTTGTAGCTCAAATCCACTTGCTTCGCGATGGGTGTTTCTGTCCAAGGTTAGCTACCAGGACATGTCGGTTTGGCTATATAACCAACAGATGATATCATCAGCCGTAGGACAGGCATGCATCATATGCATTTACATGTTTTGTTTGAGTTTGAATTTGTTTTGGTTTTCATAATTGCTTATCTGTTATTAACTGATAATTGTAATACTTGTTGTAACTGCTCCTTAAATGTGTTTGTCTTGTATTGTTTGTGTCTGTGTTGGTTCTGTTTTGAGATTGAGTGTTGGTAATCGAGTTGATGCCTTAGATGATAGTGTATGTGGTTAATTATATTTGGGCCGGAAGCCGAGATTGATTATGTTTGGGCCAGGGGACAAGGTTTGATTATATTATATTGGGCAGGAGGCCGTGACTTGATTCTGTTCTGGGTCGGGGGGCTGTATTTAATTATATTATGACGTATTATTGAAATTTGGATTTTTTTATGATTTAAAGAAAAGAACTTTAAATTTGGATAAGTAAACGTCGGGTTTTCTTTCAAAATATTCATAAGATAATGATAATCACTGAGCTTGAGAACAGTTTCTTATTAAATATCTTCTTATAACAAAATTTGAAAATCCGTGGTAAGACCGTGTGGTTAGGTTCTCACCCCCTACAATTTTATCTTTTCAGGACGGACGAAGAAGTTTGCGAAATTTTAGTTAAGTATTTAGATATGCTGTTTCTGTTTGTTTACACATGTTATAGATTTATCCCTCGCCTTTATTATTAGAATGTTGTAAGAGGGATAGGAGTTGTATGTTTTATATGTATATTATATTTATTATCTACTTATGTAAGAAGTCTTGTATATAAATATATGTTTGTTTGTTTCCAAGATAAAATAATTTTTATCTGGTTTTCAAAGAAATCAGCGATACGGTTTCGAGTCAAAGGCTCCTATTTTATTATTAAGTATATGAAGTAGCCGAAATACTTACTATCAGAGTGGCGCAGCAGGAAGCGTGACATTCTAATAGTGAGGGTGTTACAAATGGAGCCACAGACGCCGTTGTTGGTGAAGGCTGGCGTCAGCAGCTAGAATTTCAGCAGGGTTTTCATTGGCAGTAGCTTCACCAACTTGGTTGTGCTTATCAAAGTTTGCGACACTGCTCGCCGCGATGCCGATAGAGCTGATGTTGTGGTGGTTTCTTCCTTCTGCGACGATTGCATGCTTTTGGTTGTAGGCCTTTGTCTAACTGCCCTTGATGACATTGTTGGATCAACATACAAAAATCAACCAATGAAATCAAAGTTTTTTCTCCTCAAGTAAAAAGATATTAATCGAAGATTTTCTTTTCTTTGGGTGGCTAATAATGGTGGTGCCAAAGAGACAAAGAAAAAGTTTATATATATATACCTTAAAAACTTAACGACTTAAAGATTAATCTCTTACGAATTTGAGTTCTATTTAAAAGTTTGTTGTTGACCAATAAATTATTGTGTATACTAAGCAAGATTCTAACTTTTAACACTGATGAGTGAGTTGACCACTTGAACTATTTGATCAATTTAAATTGATTTTTTTTCTAATATATATAGTTAAGAGGATCATTCCAGGATTCCTATATTATAGTGATTATGGTGGTTATGGTATTTTAAAAAGTGTTGCTAAAATTAAAATAATATTTTTTTTTTGTTATTTAGCAATGCTTTTTAAAATACTGCTAAAAAATATTATTAAAATATAAAAAAATAATTTTAATTTTAACAATACTTCATAATCATTATAACCACCATAAACATAAACATATTAAAATTCACCTAATTAGAATAGCTGTAATTTGAAATTGTTAACCAGGCGGAGCAAACTGATCGGTTTGCCACACTTGTTAAAGAGTTAATTAAACGATCACTACAAGAAATTACCGGAATAGCGACCGATTTGTTAACAAGGCCACCAAATCCTCAATAAAGACTATCGGTTGCTAAATTGGTCGCTAAATTATGACCAAAATTTTCGTCACTAAAGCGGTCTCTGAGTAAATCGGTCGCTAAATAGCGACCCACTTTTCAGTCGCTAAATCGGTCGGTAATTTGTGACCAGTGTTTCGGTCTCCAATTAGCGACTGTTATTTCGGTCGCTAAATCAGTCCCTAATTTGTGACCAACATTTCAGTCTCTAATTTAGTCGCTAAGTGTGGACTTGTATTTTAGCAACTAACATTTTAATCGCTAAATCGGTCGCTAATTAGCAGCCAAGCATTTTAGTGACCAAATTTTCATGGCTGATCCTAATTTTTTAATTATCATTTTACTAAATTTTTACATTTAGGCCATCAAATATTGAAAAACCATCAACACAAAACTTACACCTTAACACATAAAAGTAAACAACACTTAAAACAATAACCAAAATAACATAACACAAAATAAACACTCTTCATATTACTAATTACATCAATTCAATATCATAGACAACAATAATAAGTAAACAACACTCTCATATTACTAATTACATCATTTAAAGTCTATTAACTAACTAGCATCACAACTACTGATCACTCTTCAGACGTACATTCAACTTCTTGTTAATGTTCTACTTAATTAATCAAGAGCATTGCGAAGCCAAAACACAAAATAAATTACTCATCAATGATTGCTAGCAAAATAGATATAATCGTGATTGCTACGACAGAATTACACTCAGATCCATCAACATAGCAAGTAACAGATCGGTCTACTTTTTCTTTATTTTCTTATATACATTCTCATTCAACACCTATATCTATCTATCTATCTATCATAAGGATATTCAAGATCATTTTCGGTGATCTTGAAATGTTGGGGACGTTGACCAAAGCAATGTAGATTTTATATTTTAAAATATCCTCTTTCAAGATTCCTTACCTACAAAATTCAGAACAATGCATCTTATAAACTACATATTATCTAAAATTATCTGTCACAAAAAAGAATTTGATACATTTATAATCCCAGCAATTCAGTGCAGTTTTCTAGTTCTGATGGAATGGTCCCATAGAACTTGTTGTTGTGAAGAGCACTACAATACCAAAAAAGTTACTAGTTCATCAAATAAAGCAAAGAAGAAAAGGATGTAAACAACATTTAAAAATAAAAATATACAATCAAAATGGAAACAATACTTATAGAACCCTCAAATGATCTAGCTTTCTAAGTTCATTTGACAAAGACCCACTTAACTTATGGTGAGATAAAGCCCTAGAATATCACAAATAAAAACTATGTTAAATATAGAATCATTGGAACTGAAAAGAAATTCTGATACTACACTAAAATTTCGAAATTGAAAAGAAAACATCAGAAAATTTACATTACTTTTATGAGGAATGGTGAGTAGTGACTGAAACAGTGACTGAGACAGTCTGAGTGTAAAGAGTGCTTACAGTAACAACTATAATACTTCTAAAATTAGCATATATAGAATCATCCTCATCATAACATAAAAATACACGTTTTCATCAAACTAACCTAACAAACTTGTCTTGTTGAGTTCTCATCTTTGCAGCCTAATTCAAAGACAATACAGATCAAGATGAAAAATTCACTGAATAGTTTCTTCAAGCACCACAGAAACGATAATTATATCATTCCACCAAAATAAGGCACAAGAAAACCTATGAGCAAATATATAATTAAAAGAAGAAGAACATGAAGAAAATGACATGTTTAAAGTACCCAGCGCAGTAGCAAATTGAAATAAAGGGAAATAAATAAAGGAAACGGACAAAGCAGTTATTGAGGATGAACTATGAAACTAGTTACGAAGAAGAATAAGAAGAAACTATAACCGTAACTCAAATTAAAATTAGGCAACATTGCAAACCCTAAATAAAAATTACCAAAAAATAGATTAATTAAAATTCAACAAACATCGCAAACCGTAAAAGTTCATGAAAAAATTTACTGACTGTGTTGGAAGGCACGTCGAGACCGAGACTGCAGAAGAAGACGGTGAGGAGACCTCAGGAGATGGCGCTGAGACTGGAAAAGACGACGCCGACGAGACCTCAGGAGAATGCAGCAAGACACGCGCAGAAGACGGAGGTGAAAAAGACGACAACGGCGCTCGGAGACTGATTAGTTAGGATTAGTGAGAAGATGAGAATGGTGAGGGTGAGTTAGGGTAATTTAGATAATATTTTTTTTAACTTAGCGATCGCTTTTGCGACTGATTAGTTTATAAAATTGGTCACTAATTTAAAAATTAGCAACCGATTTAGTGACCACAACTTTAGCGACCGAATTAGCAATCAACCACATTATTCTATTCACCTATAGATCGATTGCAAAATCGGTCGCTAAATTAAAAAAATAGCGACCAATTTTGAGACCAAGAGTCCCAAGGACATTCCTTCCTTTGTTTTGGTTGCTAATTTGGTCGCTAAATTAAAAAATAGCGACGATTTTAGCGACCATTTATATTCGAGTTGTATAAAACTAGTCGGTCGCTAATTCGGTGGCTATTAGTGACTGATTATGTTAGTCACTAAAATCAGTCGCTAAATTAACAATTAACAACTGATTTAGCGACCAGTAATTTAACGACTGAATTAGTGACCAATGTAAACCCCGGTTAAATTAGTTAATAAATTAGTTTTTAATAAGGAGGATTAGAAATGTGAATATTATATTAAATTAGGATAGAGCTCATTGAAACGAAAATTTTGACACCAATTTCGAAGAAAACGGTCTAAAATTGGACCGAACGAGCCGAACCGGTTGAACCGGACCCAAACCGGGCTGTCGGTTCAACCGGACCCACACTTTTAATGAGCCCGAAAGCCCTTCTTCTCCATTTCACCAGCTGCAGCGTGAAAATGCCCAGGGAGAAGAAAAACACTCCCGAACCCTTACGGTAACCTTCCAACCCCCGTAACTCCTCCGTTCGAGCTCCGATCGCCGCACCGTTTGCGGCCACGCGTTCACCGCGTCGAGCTCTATATTTCTATCGGAACAATTTCATAGGTAACTTATTTAATCACTCTCAGCTTCATCTTCCCCCAATTTTCGAATTTTAAGTGGGAATATTGAATTTCTTTGATTTCTGATGTTTTAGGATCCAATTAGCTTGAGAGAAACGTTCACTCTTGCTTATGTGAAGCTTGGGTAAGGTGAGGATACGATAATTCTATTTTATTTTCATTAAATTTGAGCTTTGAGTATTAAATTGGGTATATATGTATTATGAATGTGTATTAGGTTGAAAATAAATAATTGGAGCTTGAAATTGTGAATACTGGAACTTGGAGGAAGCGGATTAGTTGAGTTTTGAGGGGTTGTCTTGGTTTTGAATAAATAGCTTTGGTCGTTACGTGGAAATCGGCTAAGGTATGGTTTAGGTTTCTTGCATTTAATATATAATGTTCTGTGAAAACTTAGGCTAGATGACCATAGGATAAGTTGGAATGCAGGTGTATGCTTAATGTTTAGTAATTTGTCGATGAATATATATATTTGGTTGAAGTTTATTGGATAATTAGTTATTAACTAACGATTTGGTGAATTATTGATTTGAGGTATTTGTGTTAAAAGCCTAGGATTTGTGAACTATGATTCTTAGTTGAATTTTGGTTGTTGGATTTGAATATTGTATGAGTTTAATTGTTGATTTGAAGTAGATTTATTGTGGTGATTGTTATGATGATGAGGAAGGGTATGTTGAATTGAAAAGAAAGCAGGTTTGGACCCGAAAAGGGTGACAAAATCCGAGTTTTAGAGGAGATGCTGCCGAAATTTTATAAAAAATTAGAGATTTTGTTTAGATGATTATTTAAAAGAGATTTAGATTTAAATGTTATATGGTTTGGTTTTGAGTTATTAAGAAAGTGAGTATGTTTTAAGTTTGAAGTTTGATTCTTAGAAAAGAAAGAATTATGTTTTGAATTGAAACTATTGATGGACGAAATGTGAGGTGTGATAATGAAGGATAAGGATTGAATATGTTTAATGTATGATGATGAATGAGATGCAATTGAGAATGATGTGGATGTTGAGGAATTATAATTGAATTATTTATATGGCTTATGAATTTGAATAATCTGAGATACGAGATTCCCTGGATTAAGTGCCGTGGCTTGCCACCACGTGTACCAGGTTGAAAACTCGATACTCTGTTGACCCTACGACGTAAGTGTGACCGGGCACTATATAAATTCCTGGGAATGTTACCCCCATTGAGCAATATTGATTATTTGAGAAAAATCTATGCATAGACTCTTGGGGATGCACGTCGGGGGACAGTCTAAGGACAATTCAGACTTGTCGGGTTGGCTGGATAACCGACAGATGAGCCTCATCAGCCATAGGACAGACATGCATCATATGCATATTACTTGAATTACTTGCTTGTGCTCTAATTGGGTGTGCCTACCTGTATTTGCCAAGCTAAATGTGTATTTGTTACCTGCAGTAGTTGTAACTTTCTTGTGTTTGCCTTTATCTGTCTATTTGCCTGTGAAAATGCATGATGGAGTTGGAGGTATGGAGGAATGGCAGCATAGGACTTAGATTTAAGGTTAAGTTAAGTTATAATTAAATATTTTTAGGAAACCACCTTTTATGGCTTCTGTTTAATACTTTAAGCTCTACAATCTGAGTGTCGGCGTTCTAGGATTGCCTCTGGCATTCCCAGGACCTTATATATTATGTGTGTGGCACCTTTACCATACTGAGAACCTCCGGTTCTCATTCCATACTATGTTGTTTTTCAGATGCAGGTCGGGAGCCATCTCGTTAGGCGTTTGGACTCTTAAAGCGGAGGGGTTACTGGATAGTGTTGTTGTATAGTTTTGTTGTACAGTGATGTGTATATATGTACTTAGCTTTCTCTCCGCATAACTTGTCCTTTTTGATCCTCTTAGAGGTTTATGGAGAGGCAGGATTGTGTGTATGTACTTTTGGGTTTTGGATATGTATGTATATATGTGTAAATATTCTCCGACCAGTCTTGACTTCGCAGGCTGAGTTAGGAGCTTGTTATTTTGTATCTTTGGCACTCTATTCCTACTTCTGTTATCTTATGTTTGACAGTTACAGTTTTCTTAGCATGCAAGTTAACTCGTTTCTTGAGCGTTGCGCTTTTATCTCGCGATTTTTATTTCCCCTATCCTTCAAGGCTCCTAGCATATTATAACTCTTTTGCTATTATATGTACTTATTTTATTTTAGACGTCGTAATACCACATCACCTCTGTTTTACGACTTAAGCGTAAAGCTTTGTGTGGTAGGGTGTTACATTATGGTATCAGAGCAGTTCGTTCCTATAGAGCCTGAAAGACGGACTGATTGTGCTTCTGTGCATTCTCTGTATATGTGTGTATGTGCTATTAGGATATCTGATTGATATATATGGCATAAACGTTTGTGAGCATGCATTTGGAACTTAAAGCATTAGACCTGCGATATTGAGACTGATCAACTTAATATCACTTGTTTGGTGTGTATAGGGACCAGATGTCGACTCGCGGACGCGGTCGCGGGCGAGGTAGAGGTAGGACAGGCACCGTTACTCCTGTACCCACAGGGACTGATCCAGTAGACTTTATGGCTGCCTTGGGAAATATGGCTGCAGCTATGCAGGCAACAGCTGAGGCACTGGGTAATCAGATAAATCAGGGTAATCATGGGAACAATAATGATGAGGACGGTCCTATGACACTTGCTACATTTCTGAAAGTTCGCCCTCCGACTTTTAGGGGAACCTCAAATCCCACTGATGCAGATAATTGGATTCAGGCTATGGAAAGGGCATTACAGGCACAACAGGTTCCTGAAGAGCAATAGGTTGAATTTGGGACTTATCAGTTGCAAGGTGAAGCTCAGTATTAGTGGCAGGGAACACGACGTATCCTGCAGCCTGATGGTGCTGCGATTTCTTGGGAGGTTTTCCGGACAGAGTTCTATAAGAAGTACTTTCCTAATTCAGCTAGAAATGCCAAGGAACTTGAATTAATGCAGTTAAAGCAGGGACAGATGACTGTTGCTGAGTATACCAGTAAATTTGAGGAGTTATGTCGCTTTTCTCGTATCTGTCAAGGTGCGCCTGAAGATTTTGCTGAATGGAAGTGTATTAAATATGAGGGAGGTCTTCGGAGCGATATTCTGAGCTTCGTTGCCCCAATGGAGATCAGGGTGTTTTCTGAATTAGTGAATAAGAGTAGGGTGGCTGAGGATTGTGTGAGGAAGGCGGCAGCAGAGAAAGGGAGTTTGAGGATGCCTTTTCAGAGGCCTTCAGGGAGGAACTTTGCTCCGAGAGGTAGGAATTTCAAGCGTGGAGGCTTTGTTCCGCAGCAGACTCAGGGTCAGGGTAATTATAGAAGGCCGAATATTACTGCTAATCAAGGAAAAAGGTTTGGGAAGCAGCCACAGCAGGATCTGAATTGTCAGAAGTGTGGAAAATATCATCCTGGAGTTCCGTGTAGATTAGGACTTGGAGTGTGCTATTCCTGTGGACAGCCCGGGCATATAGCCAGTAATTGCCCTGAGAAGAAGAAGTATGAGACTGGTAGGGTGCAACAGCCGGGGAGAGTATACACTACTTCTACCATTGGTGCTGAGGGATCTGAGACACTTATTAGAGGTAATTGTGAAATGGCTGGTAAAATCTTAAATGCTTTATTTGATTCAGGAGCAAGTCATTCATTTATTGCATTTGAAAAGGCCCATGAATTAAGATTGAGAATGGTGGTCTTAGGTTATGATTTGAAAGTATATAATGCTACTCATGAAGCTATGGTGACTAGAATAGAATGTCCACAAGTTCCCTTTCGAATACAACAGCGTGAATTTGTGCATGATTTGATTTGTTTGCCTATGACTGGTCTTGATCTCATTTTAGGATTGGATTGGTTATCCAAGAATCATGTTTTGCTTGATTGTTCTGATAAGTCAGTACAGTTTATGCCAGAAGGGTCAGAAGCACCGGTTGTGGTGAATAGTTACTATTTGAACTCTATGATAGTAAACTGTTCTGGAACCGAATGTCAGGGTATTATGTTATTAACTGCGGGAGTATCAGGTGATGATCAGAGTTTAGAGCAAATTCCGGTTGTATGTGAATTTCCAGATGTGTTTCCGGATGATATTAATGAATTCCCACCTAACCGAGAGGTTGAATTTGCAATTGAGTTGGTACCTGGATCCGGTCCAATTTCAATTACTCCTTATAGGATGTCGCCTTTAGAAATGGCTGAACTGAAAGCTCAGCTGGAAGATCTGTTGGGTAAGCATTTTATCCGACCAAGTATTTCTCCGTGGGGAGCGCCAGTGTTACTGGTAAAGAAGAAGGATGGGAGTATGCGGCTGTGTGTCGATTATCGGCAATTGAATAAGATCACTGTGAAGAATAAATATCCGTTGCCTAGAATCGATGATCTAATGGATCAACTACAGGGTGCCAGTGTGTTTTCTAAGATTGACCTGCGATCCGGATATCATCAGATAAGGGTTAGAGACGAGGATATTCCGAAAACTGCTTTCAGAACCCGTTATGGTCATTATGAGTATACAGTGATGTCTTTCGGGTTAACTAATGCCCCGGCAGTATTTATGGATTATATGAACAGGATTTTTCGACCGTATCTGGACAAGTTTGTTATTGTCTTCATTGATGACATTCTTGTTTATTCTAAGACTGAAGAGGAGCATGCTGATCATTTGCAAACTGTGCTGCAAATTCTGAGAGACAGGAAGTTATATGCTAAGCTATCTAAATGTGAGTTTTGGAAGAGTGAAGTGAAGTTTCTCGACCACATGGTGAGTAAGCAGGGGATAGCTGTGGATCCTGCTAAGGTGGAAGCAGTGATGAATTGGGAGCGACCAATTTTAGTGACAGAGATCAGGAGTTTCTTAGGTTTGGCGGGGTATTATCGCAGATTCATTAAGGGATTTTCACAGCTCACCTTACCTTTAACTAAATTGACTAGGAAGGATACACCTTTTATCTGGACTCCGAAATGTGAAGAGAGTTTCCAGGCATTGAAGCACAGGTTGACTACTGCACCTGTATTGGTATTACCTGAACCAAATGAACCGTTTGAAGTGTATTGTGATGCATCTCTGAAAGGTTTGGGGTGTGTTCTGATGCAGCACCAGAATGTTGTAGCATACGCCTCACGGCAGTTAAGGCCGCATGAGATGAACTACCCGACACACGATTTAGAACTTGCTGCTGTTGTGTTTGCTTTAAAGATTTGGAGGCACTACCTCTATGGTATTAAGTTTCTTGTTTTCTCAGACCATAAGAGTTTGAAGTATCTTTTTGAGCAGAAAGAGTTGAATATGCGTCAGAGGAGGTGGATGGAGCTTCTGAAAGATTATGATTTTGAATTGAATTATCATCCAGGAAAAGCGAACGTTGTGGCGGACGCTTTGAGTCGGAAGTCTTTATATGCAGCTTGGATGATGCTACGGGAGGAAGAGTTACTGAAGGCATTCCAAGGTTTGAATTTGGGAGTTAGAGAAGAATCTGGAATCCTGTGTTTAAGTCGGTTGCAAATTTCTAGTGATTTTAAATCAGAACTTCTGAAGGCTCATCGAGACAGTGAAGCGTTACGTAAGGTATTACCAGCAGTCGAACAGGGGAAACAGTGGAGAGTGTCAGAAGGACAGGATGGTTTGTGGAGGTTTAAGAACCGGATTATTGTGCCAGATATTGGAGACCTGCGACAGAGAATCTTGAAGGAAGCTCATAAGAGCGGGTTTTCAATTCACCCAGGGAGCACTAAAATGTATCAGGATCTGAAAGCGATGTTCTGGTGGCCAGGTATGAAGAATGATGTGGCATTGCATGTATCTAAATGTTTAACGTGTCAGAAGGTTAAGATTGAGCATCAGAGACCATCAGGGACCCTTCAGCCTTTGGAGATTCCACAATGGAAATGGGAGAGTATCGCAATGGATTTTGTGATAGGTTTGCCTAGAACCCGATCTGGTTGTGACGCTATTTGGGTGGTTGTGGATCGACTAACAAAATCAGCTCACTTTCTTCCTATCCGAATAAGCTGCACAATGGAGGAATTGGCTCGAATGTATATTAAAGAGATTGTCAGGTTGCATGGCGTGCCTTCTACTATCATATCTGATAGAGATCCTCGTTTCACATCAAGGTTCTAGGGAGCTTTTCAGCGTGCATTTGGGACTCAGTTAAGCTTGAGTACTGCGTATCACCCTCAGACAGATGGTCAGTCAGAAAGAACTATTCAGACCTTGGAGGATATGCTAAGGGCTTGTGTTTTAGACCAGCCTGCGAGTTGGGATCGGTATATGCCATTAATAGAATTTGCTTATAATAATAGCTATCATGCGAGCATCGGAATGGCTCCATATGAGGCTCTGTATGGCAGAAAATGTCAGTCTCCACTATGTTGGTATGAAACTGGAGAAAGGAGTTTATTAGGGCCTGAAATGATAGCTGAAACGACTGAGCAGATAAAGAAGATTCGTAGTCGAATGCTTATAGCCCAAAGCCGCCAGAAGAGCTATGCTGATCAGAGGCGAAAGCCTTTGGAATTCGAAGAAGGAGAACATGTCTTTCTAAAAGTTACACCAACCACTGGAGTGGGAAGAGCTATTAAGACCAAGAAACTGAATCCTCGTTATATTGGACCGTTTGAGATTCTGAAGAGAATTGGACCAGTGGCTTATAGAATTGCCTTACCGCCGTACCTTTCGAATTTGCACGATGTATTTCATGTATCACAGCTTCGGAAGTATACTCCTGATGCAAGTCATGTTCTAGAACCAGAACCAATCCAAGTGAGAGAAGATCTAACACTTCCAATAGCCCCGGTAAGAATTGATGACACCAGTGTTAAACGATTACGGGGAAGGGAAGTATCATTGGTAAAAGTAGCTTGGGGTCGAGCTGGTATCGAGGAACATACCTGGGAACTCGAATCAGATATGCGAAAGGACTATCCAAATCTCTTTTCAGGTAACTAGATTTGAATTTTGAGGGCAAAATTCTTTATTAGGTGGGTAGGATGTAAACCCCGGTTAAATTAGTTAATAAATTAGTTTTTAATAAGGAGGATTAGAAATGTGAATATTATATTAAATTAGGATAGAGCTCATCGAAACGAAAATTTTGACACCAATTTCGAAGAAAACGGTCTAAAATTGGACCGAACGAGCCGAACCGGTTGAACCGGACCCGAACCGGGCTGTCGGTTCAACCGGACCCACACTTTTAATGAGCCCGAAAGCCCTTCTTCTCCATTTCACCAGCTGCAGCGTGAAAATGCCCAGGGAGAAGAAAAACACTCCCGAACCCTTACGGTAACCTTCCAACCCCCGTAACTCCTCCGTTCGAGCTCCGATCGCCGCACCGTTTGCGGCCACGCGTTCACCGCGTCGAGCTCTACATTTCTATCGGAACAATTTCATAGGTAACTTATTTAATCACTCTCAGCTTCATCTTCCCCCAATTTTCGAATTTTAAGTGGGAATATTGAATTTCTTTGATTTCTGATGTTTTAGGATCCAATTAGCTTGAGAGAAACGTTCACTCTTGCTTATGTGAAGCTTGGGTAAGGTGAGGATACGATAATTCTATTTTATTTTCATTAAATTTGAGCTTTGAGTATTAAATTGGGTATATATGTATTATGAATGTGTATTAGGTTGAAAATAAATAATTGGAGCTTGAAATTGTGAATACTGGAACTTGGAGGAAGCGGATTAGTTGAGTTTTGAGGGGTTGTCTTGGTTTTGAATAAATAGCTTTGGTCGTTACGTGGAAATCGGCTAAGGTATGGTTTAGGTTTCTTGCATTTAATATATAATGTTCTGTGAAAACTTAGGCTAGATGACCATAGGATAAGTTGGAATGCAGGTGTATGCTTAATGTTTAGTAATTTGTCGATGAATATATATATTTGGTTGAAGTTTATTGGATAATTAGTTATTAACTAACGATTTGGTGAATTATTGATTTGAGGTATTTGTGTTAAAAGCCTAGGATTTGTGAACTATGATTCTTAGTTGAATTTTGGTTGTTGGATTTGAATATTGTATGAGTTTAATTGTTGATTTGAAGTAGATTTATTGTGGTGATTGTTATGATGATGAGGAAGGGTATGTTGAATTGAAAAGAAAGCAGGTTTGGACCCAAAAAGGGTGACAAAATCCGAGTTTTAGAGGAGATGCTGCCGAAATTTTATAAAAAATTAGAGATTTTGTTTAGATGATTATTTAAAAGAGATTTAGATTTAAATGTTATATGGTTTGGTTTTGAGTTATTAAGAAAGTGAGTATGTTTTAAGTTTGAAGTTTGATTCTTAGAAAAGAAAGAATTATGTTTTGAATTGAAACTATTGATGGACGGAATGTGAGGTGTGATAATGAAGGATAAGGATTGAATATGTTTAATGTATGATGATGAATGAGATGCAATTGAGAATGATGTGGATGTTGAGGAATTATAATTGAATTATTTATATGGCTTATGAATTTGAATAATCTGAGATACGAGATTCCCTGGATTAAGTGCCGTGGCTTGCCACCACGTGTACCAAGTTGAAAACTCGATACTCTGTTGACCCTACGACGTAAGTGTGACCGGGCACTATATAAATTCCTGGGAATGTTACCCCCATTGAGCAATATTGATTATTTGAGAAAAATCTATGCATAGACTCTTGGGGATGCACGTCGGGGGACAGTCTAAGGACAATTCAGACTTGTCGGGTTGGCTGGATAACCGACAGATGAGCCTCATCAGCCATAGGACAGACATGCATCATATGCATATTACTTGAATTACTTGCTTGTGCTCTAATTGGGTGTGCCTACCTGTATTTGCCAAGCTAAATGTGTATTTGTTACCTGCAGTAGTTGTAACTTTCTTGTGTTTGCCTTTATCTGTCTATTTGCCTGTGAAAATGCATGATGGAGTTGGAGGTATGGAGGAATGGCAGCATAGGACTTAGATTTAAGGTTAAGTTAAGTTATAATTAAATATTTTTAGGAAACCACCTTTTATGGCTTCTGTTTAATACTTTAAGCTCTACAATCTGAGTGTCGGCGTTCTAGGATTGCCTCTGGCATTCCCAGGACCTTATATATTATGTGTGTGGCACCTTTACCATACTGAGAACCTCCGGTTCTCATTCCATACTATGTTGTTTTTCAGATGCAGGTCGGGAGCCATCTCGTTAGGCGTCTGGACTCTTAAAGCGGAGGGGTTACTGGATAGTGTTGTTGTATAGTTTTGTTGTACAGTGATGTGTATATATGTACTTAGCTTTCTCTCCGCATAACTTGTCCTTTTTGATCCTCTTAGAGGTTTATGGAGAGGCAGGATTGTGTGTATGTACTTTTGGGTTTTGGATATGTATGTATATATGTGTAAATATTCTCCGACCAGTCTTGACTTCGCAGGCTGAGTTAGGAGCTTGTTATTTTGTATCTTTGGCACTCTATTCCTACTTCTGTTATCTTATGTTTGACAGTTACAATTTTCTTAGCATGCAAGTTAACTCGTTTCTTGAGCGTTGCGCTTTTATCTCGCGATTTTTATTTCCCCTATCCTTCAAGGCTCCTAGCATATTATAACTCTTTTGCTATTATATGTACTTATTTTATTTTAGACGTCGTAATACCACATCACCTCTGTTTTACGACTTAAGCGTAAAGCTTTGTGTGGTAGGGTGTTACAACCAAACAGTTGTTCACCCTATTTTACTATCAGTTGCAAAATCGGTCGCTAAAATAAAAAATAGCGACCGCTTTTGTGACCAACAGTTCCAAAGACATTATTTCCATTTTGGTTGTTAAATCAGACGCTAAATAAAAAAATAGCAACCGATTTTAGTGACTGATTTTGTTTTGGTTGTATTTAAAACTTATCAGTCGCTAATTCGGTAGCTATTAGCGACCGAATTTTTGGGTCGGTAAAATCAGTCGCTGAATCTAATTTAGCGACCTATATTGATTTGGTCCTAAAAATTCTGTATCGGTCACTATTAACAACTAATTTTTTCGGTTGCTAAAATCAGTTGCTATTCCAATATTTTCTTGTAGTGGATAAACTTAAATTATATTAATATTTGTTGTGATCAACTTAACGTGTTAAATATTCAATTTTATGAGAAAAAAGTTGACTCATGCGCAGTTTTTCAAAAATCAATGTGAATACTAACTTATTTTAAAGTATTTTTTATATGCACTTTTAAAAATTTAACATTAATAATAATTTGTTTTAATTATATTTAAAATATTAATATGTAATACTAAAATTAGTTATTAAAATCAATTATCAATAAAAAATATATATATTTATACAAAATATATTGATAACTGATTTTAGTAGTTAATTTTAGTGTACGAATAACTTTTTTTACAAATAAATAGTTGTAAATATTCGTAAGCATACATTAAATATGTTATATAATTTATAAGGATTTCTAAATATTTCTCTCATAACATGGAGGTCACAATTCGGTTATTAAAGCGTAGCATTGATTGCACTTATATATATATTAACTGAATTATTTGATCCATGAATAAAGTAAAAGGAAGGGGATTGTTGCAGATGGAAAGTAAATGGAAAAGGACAAGTGTGACCATAAACTACAGTGTTTTCCTTATTACTTTACTCAACATTATTGAACTAAGTAGTTATGCATACTGCTCGAACTCCATCATAAATTCATAGCTATGAATATCGAATTTATTCATATATATTGAGAATGGAGAAATTTCAGTCTCAATAATATACGGAAATCTTCCTGTTTGTGTCCTATCCTATACTTTTTAACAATACACTTATATAATAAGAATTTTTTATTTTAATAAATAAATTAAATATAATAATTATCGAAATAAATAATTTAAAAAATATTTACCGAAATAAATATCAAACGAGATAATTTTGCACGTATCTTATTTACAGTGTAAATAAGATTGATGTAGTTTTTCAATTTTTGTATATCTCGTTCATTGTGTAAACGAGATATATGCATTTATAAATAATTAAATATAATTTTTTAAAAAATAACAAATCTTAATGCTTTTAATTTGACCAAACTCTTAAAAATGAAATTGTTTTAAATAATAGGAAAGATAAACCGTCTATTTTAAATAATAGGAAAGATAGACTGTCCATTTAAAATAAGCACGTTAACACGTTCATAAGTACACCGTTAAACTGCCCACTATTAACACGAGTTAATACTCAAATTGGCCCCTGAAATTTGACCCCGACTCAATTTAGCCCTTTAGATTTCAATTCACTCTAATTGTACCCTGAAATTTTGTCCCGCGCCTCAATTTGGCCCTTTCGTCGTTTTTCGTCACCGGAGAGCTGACTTGACAATTTTAAATGACACCTGGCAGTCTCAAAATGACGCCGTTTTACTGTTGGGGCCGAAATCTTTAGAAACAACGTCGTTGACATGAGAAAGGGGTTAAATGAAAATCCAAACATTAACCACTTCAAAGGTGAAACCCAATTGACCCTTTCTCTTCCTCCTCTTCCCCTCGTTTTCCTTTCCGTCAGAGAAGCACCATGGGTGTCGCAGTAATGAAATTTTGAAGCTTTTCTTACTTGTTTCTACCCCCATTGTATGTGAAGATTAATTACTTGGGAGTCATCTTTTGGGAGTCATCTTTTGAAAAACAGGTTAGTAACAAAATCGTTGCTCTCAACTACCGTGTTCTGTTTTTCTTAAAAAAATGTTGGTTGTGGGTTGTTTTTCATTTTTTCACTCTACTTCATCAGTGAAACTTTGGGAGAATGTGGTTGATTATGGTTGTTGATGATGATAGAGTTTTTGTATGTTAGAGTTTAATTTTTTTGCATGTGTGTAGCTGTGATCAACTGAATCGTTCAATTCTTTGTCCGTTTGAACAGTCTTTGATTCTTCATATTCCATTTTAAAATAACAATTTTACTCCTTCATATCCCATTTTTATTTAATTGTTGACTGGGTAATTTCTTGTAAAAATAAAGTATTCTCTGTGTTGAACATTGTCTGCATCAATGACCACCATAAATATTTTATTATACATCTGAAATTAAGTGATAATCATGAACTGAACTACTTGATTTTTCTTAGATATTTACATTAGTACTATGGCTTGGAGGTGTCGTAGATGATCATATTCAAAATTTCAGTGCATTTATATATTAAAATGGGGGCCTTGAATTTCCGTCCCTCAACTAATGAACACACATGACAATTTTGCTTTCATGTGTTTCCTTATTCCTTCTTGTACTATTGTTTACAAGAGTGCTGATATAGTGCAAAGGGAGTACTGCATTATCTAATGATCATAAGAAGAATATAATTTTGATAAAAGAATCCTACTTTTATACATAAACTTTAAGGGTGTGATTACTAGTTGGAATCTTCGAGGGAAGGATTGACTTGATGATTAAAGTGGAGTCTATTTTATTTCTCAAGAACCCTTCCCTTAAATTTTCTGCATGAATATTGTGTTTGTCCTAGTATGTGCTTCATTAACATTAGTTGACTTCAACTCTTGGCATATCAATTTGTTAAATGGAAGAATGTGTTCTTTTGGTAAAATATTTGAAGAAGTTTGAGTAAATGGGGATTATACCGTATCTTTAACTTTCCTTCTTAATGTTCTAATTTTTCTTCCCATTAATCACTTATGATCACTTTTAACATTCCCTTTAAATGGGAAATGAAATGGATGTTTTTTTTTGTGTCTGAAATACTCTGCCATTAATTATCCTTGTAAAAAGCATAATCCTTCGTGTTTAGCTATTTCTGAATCCTACCAACTCTGTCTGCATCAATGACCACCATGAGTGTTTTGGCTTGGGAACAATTATATATGTAATTATATCCAAATATTGTTGATTTTACTTGCTTTATTCTTTCATGTTTTATGATTAAGGATTGCATGAGACAGATTGAAATTAAACCAAATACCTTTAACAAAATATTCATGTTTTAATTCTTCTTTTTTTTAATGGTAGCTAAAACACTTTTAATTGATTAAACATAGTTTAGACATAGTTTAGATAGTGACTGGTTTGTATTCATAGTTTAGATTAGATAGTGACTGGTTTGTATTCATTTAAGTGTTGTTATTTGTTTCACTATTTTTTTTGTCTTTGGTGATTGGTCTCTATTTAAATAGATTGTTGGATACTGTTTCATAACATCTGTCTTTGTAGGCATGCCGTGTGTCCATGCATGTGCAGCCATCTCCAAGATAAATCGAAATCCTGAGGATTTTTGTCATCATTGGCTGACCATGAAAGCCTATAGAGATACCTACAAGCACTCTCTCAATCCAATACCAGGACAAGATCTTTGGGAGAGAAGTGAACAAAATAGGCCTCATGCACCTAAAATGAAGCGAAAGCCAGGGCCAATAACCCAAAAAAGGCGGAAGGATGCTGATGAAGAGCCATCTAGTGTTAAGAAGTCAAAAACTGAAACCAAGTTAAAGAGAAAATACAAATAATTCACATGTACTTACTGTGGTACGAGAGGGCATACAAAGAGGAGTTGCACTTATAGGAAAGCTGATGACCTTGCTAGTGCCCTTGTTAATGCAGCAGCGACTGTTGTTACAAAAGAAAAAAGTTCTAAGGCTGGAGAGACTACAGATCCAGCAAATGCTGCTACTACTAACACCCAAGCTGCTAAGATTAATGAAAATGCTCCATTAACACCAGGGCAAGCTGTTGATGATGCAAATGCTTCAGAGATTGTACTCACCCAATCCACTTACTCACAGCCAGAAAATCAGGAACAGGTAGTGATTGGTTTCTAATATTTGATTAACTGTTGACTGGTTTGTATTGGTTTATAATACACGAGTAAATGTTGGGAAGATCTAATTGATTGATATTATTTGATAATATATTGATTGGTTTTATTGGGTTGTATTGGTCACTATTTTTGTTAACAATTTCACTAGGTCCCTCCATCAAACCCACCTCCACCTCCACAACAGGTGACAAGGCCTGACAAGCTGCAATCTAAGAGGAAAACAACTTTCAATGTGGACCCAATGCAAGGAGCAAGTTCTGGGACAGCTGCACGCTTGGCAGAGTTTATGACATTCGTCCCCACCCTGGGCTTCAAACCACCAACAACAAAATAGAAAACGATTTGCAATGTTGACTGGAAGTTTTGTAGAACATATTTTGTAAAGAGCATTTGATCAAACTATGCTCTTTTGATATTTTGTTACTATATTATGTAGAGTAATCTGTTTTGGTTTAGGATATTTGAAACTATGTTATCTAGGGTATTTAAAGTATGATACAGATACTGCTATTGCTAATGCTGTGATATTGATAATAATTAATGACTATGAATTACTTATTTGTGGGTCCTCTGTCAAGTGCAAGAACCACAAAAGGTTCTATTAGATTTTCTTTTGTCATAATATCTTATCTATTTTTGTTTTCATGGGAACAAAGAAGATAATCATTGAGAGACGAAGTTATTATTTTGTATTCAATGTTTTCACAAATGAACTATACACTTAAATTTATTCACTAATGGAAGTGCATACTACATATATAGTTATTAGAACCAGCTCCTGATCTTGTCTTCATATACAGACTCATAACAGCTTGACCAATTTGATCAAACTATGCTCTTCTGATACTTATTTGGTCATAAGTTATACCTCCTCTTTTATATAATCTCAGTTTTAAAGAATTTTTTATAGGATATATCATTAGCAAGAGAACATAAAATTCTATTTCTATTTTGTCATTAAATACATAACAATGCTTCATTCACATAACTGATATCACAGTTACATATATTTCATCCTACCTAATCCACAAGCTATAATCACAATTCCAAAAATAATAACAAACACAGACAACATAATATTCCACATTTTTAATATTCTAATTTCAGCTTCAACTGCACTAACTTTCCATCCCAGAGATATTTTTCAATAGTCTTCGCTAACTGAACTTTCATTTCTGCCAACTATGGCTTCTTCTTCTTTAACATCTGCTCATTTAAAAAAGTCACACCATCTCTTACCGGTAGTCTACAACACCAAAAATCTAAAAAAAAATTGAGAGAAAGAACAACTACAAAACCAAGAAGCATTTGAGAAATAAGACACACAATCAACTTGCAACAATTCAACCAACTCACATTATAGTTAAAGCATCCATAGAATGGTCTTTCTGGATTGGAATCCGTCCCAGACCACCGAAGAATAGGACGCAACCCACAACCGCACTAATGCGGAACCTTCCCACCTCTGTCACGGTGTGCGTTCTTCACCCAGCCACCATGCTAACGAGCTCTACTAGAGCTACCTGAGCCTTGGCTGCTGCTTCCCAACATTCTTCTCACCTCTTAGAGACACTCTTGCGATTTGGGAAAATTGGGACTTCTAGGTTTTATTTGAAATTTTTAGGGGTTAAATTGATGCCTTCAAACATTTTGCCACGTCATCTAACTGCTAGGGTGCTAGGTGTCTACCAAAATTGCCAGGTCAGCTTTCCAGTGACGGATAACGACGGAAGGGTCAAATTGATACGCGGGACAAAATTTCAGGGTACAATTAGAGTCAATTGAAACTTTGAGGGCTAAATTGAGTCGGGGATCAAATTTCAGGGGTCAATTTGAGTATTAACTCCTATTAACACAGTCCATCTTCTCTATTATTTAAAATGTACAGTTTATCTTTTTTATTATTTGAAACATTCCATTTTTAAGAGTTTGGTCAAATTAAAAGCATTAATATTTTTTATTACTTTAAAAAATGATATGTAATTATTTATAAATGCATATATCTCGTTTACCGTATAAACGAGATAACATTTATCTCATTTACACTGACGAGATAAACGAAAATTGAAAACCTACATATATCTCATTTATACGGTAAACGAGATACATGCAAAATTATCTCGTAAACTGTAAACAAGATAAAAGAAAGATATTTATTTTGGTAAATATTTTTTAAATTATTTATTTTGGTAATTATTATATTTAATTTATTTATTAAAATAAAAAATCCGATATAATAAGGAGATAATAATTTAAAGTTATTTAATTTAATTTAAAATTATATACAATTATATATTTATAATATCTAATATTATATATTTAAAAAATAATTAATAAATATAAAATAAAATAACTTTACACTAATTTGAATTGATTTTTGTTGTTTCTCTAACATTTTTATTAACAATATATGCTTAATTCCACTTGTAAGACTTATATCATTCTGAATCTAGTAGCTGGGGACACTAGCTATATTAGCTTTTGTTTGTGGATGATAGAGTGATTTACTAAATTAGTTCTTAATAATTTTTGGATAAGACAAATTACTTTGTAATAAAAAAAAATTAGCAAATTGGTCTTTAGTTTTTTAAAATATTAAACAAATTAATTTTTGATAGAATGAAAAGAACACAATTAATGTCTAATATTTTAGAAAACCGGACAAGTTAGTCTATAATATTTTTAAAAATAATATAATTGAGAAATTAAACTGTTTAAAATTTTAAAAGACAATAGATTAATTTGTCTATTGTTAAGAACTAATTTATCTAATAATGTTATAAATGATTATGAACTAATATATCAAATTTTTTTGTTAAAAATTAATTTATTTGATATGAAAGATGTGTTAACCTTTAAAAAAAGTGGAGTAACTTGTAAGAATAATATGATAACTTTTGAAAACAATGACGTAGAAAATGTTGTGGAGAGAATAATAAGAAATTTTAAGGGGAAAAAGTGAGGGAAAAAGGGGTTAAAAAAATATGGTATATAAAAATTGAGGTGTAGGAATAATTTTATTCAGCATTTTTTTTGGGGTCAGGAAATAAATTTTTTAATGGTATCTCCTAATTTGAGATGCAAATATTTAGTCTATTAGAAATCTGAATTCTATTTAATGGTTTATTATTGGCCAATGAATTCATGAATGTACAATGAGAGATTCGAATTTCTAACACTTGTTTAAATAGATTAGTGAGTTAATTATTAAACTAACCCAAATTAGTTGTGGAATAATTTTATTCTGCTGGAAAAAGAGGAAAGTAAGATAACGTTTTTTTTTTTGGCAGGAATAATTTTTTTCTCAATAATAGATAGAAACAATTTTTGTTCGGCTCAATAGGTGACACAATCCAACTGTTTTTGCTTAGCCCAATACCGTGGCAATTAGATTTAGATGATATCAGAAATATGAATATCTACCCAGGTCCATTCTGTTCTGTACCAGGCCATAGGGCCTATTTTAATTTCTTCCCAAAAATATAATGAAAAACAAACCCCTAAAAAAAAAGAGAGAAAAAAAGAATCGGGTCCTATTTATGTTCATTACTTTATTTGCACCATTATAACCCCTCAAAATAATATATCAAATTAACTTTGTGCACAGTACATCAAAATAATCCAATAATGTAAATTTAATAATGTTCATGATGATAAAAAAAAATTGGTTCAATAGCTAACGAATTAGAAATATTCCAATAGAGTTCTAGAATCTTTGTGATTGTATATGATGAACGTAGTAATCAGTTTATGATTAATGAAATAGAGAAGAAAACGTTTAGTTAATTAGGGTGGTCGTTTTAGTATAGTTTTTAGTTCAAGAAAATCTTTTGCCTCAAAAATTTAATATATCTTGATATATAGAACATATCAAAATATGTATAAAAAGGTCATGGTGATATACATTTAATTAATTAGGCAACGAGTTAAAAAAAAGTTATTTCTTCAATTCTTTTTACGAGTTAATTTAGCTAATTAAACGTTTGAATGTTAAGAAACTAAATATCTATAGTAGATGAAACCTATAGCACTTTAATTAATTATTTTGGAAAAAATAAGTGCTCAAGATTTGGTTTTATGATGAAGAAATAATGGACCATAGACTCATAGAGGATGAAAATGCTGTTTGGTGCGTGATCACTATCTTTTGAATGTGATATACATTATATGATATGATGTCTTATTTACTCAAAAATACTTCCACTAAAATTATTCTTTACCAATAATAAAATTAATTAATTCGAGTAGTGTTATGTATGTGTGTTCTTTCCAAGATGGTCCCAATGCTTTTCAATATATATGTGGTGCCCCGCTCAATTTAATTAGTGGCTCTCTCTCTCTCCCCCAAAGTATCTTATAACTTAACAGATTAAAAATTAGTCTGTTGTAAATCTAAAATTTATTTAAAGATTTACTGTTGACTAATAAATTATTATATATATAAAATAAAAATTAAATTTTTGATATATTTTTAAACAAAAAAATGAGTTAATTACTCAACTGATAATCTAAATTGATTAATTCACCTCAACTTAGCCACACGAACATAAAGCATATCCTACTTTTTTTTTTTTTTTTTGGGCTAGTTGTCTTTAATTTGTCACCTTTATGTCTATGGTGATGGGGGTATATCGTAGTGATTGCTGACTCCTTATATCATACTCATTATCATCGTTATTAGTGTTCCTTTGGAAGAGGTCATAATCATTTATTTAGTTATTTTTATTAAGATAAAATATATTTTTTATTTGGTGATTTATTTTAACCAGAAAATTTTAAAAATTAGGATAAAATGAATGCAAATAAAAATTATTGAGAATAAAATAAAAATAAATTAAAACTTAAAATTTTTAAATAAAAAATATCTTTTACCTTTTTATTATATGAAAAATACTACTGGAAAAATATATTTTGTACAGATTATGTTTTTTTTTTGGTTAAAAACAGCTACACGTGTGTATCAACATCAACAGCATCACTAGTATTATTAAATAATAATTTGTATGGTTTAAAATAAATATCTGTTTTTTCTATATGAATTTACATTTTTACACTATAATTGACCTTATTATATACATCTATAGTAATACGATGTGAAAGAAAAGAGTGAAAAATTCTAAAAGTGACGGAAATATAACACATTATTAACGTACATATCTTACAATTTAAGAAAAAATAATCATTTATGCTCATAAACTTTACGAATACTTACAAAAGTACCCATCAAATAAAGAGACTAATGTTGTACCAATAAAAGATGAATTTTGTGTGACAAAAGTACTCAAATTCTAATTTTTTGTTGACTTTTTAATTAAATTTTCAAATTACTCCCACTCTTTATCTTCATCCTCAATTCCACACGTATCTTTTCTTTTCTAAATTCCAAACCTTCACAATCCTCTATTTCCACCATCTCTTTATCTTCAACCCTCCATTGCCGGTGACCTCTAGCTTGCGCGCTCTCTCTCTCTAAAAGAACCCCTCATATTCTTCCACTCAACATCGTCGTTGTCATCGTCATCGTCATCATCATAATTATCATCGTCATCACCATTTAAGACGAATTCTCTTAAAGCTTGAGACACCTTGTTCTGAGCTTGCAAAGCCCCAAACCCTCCATCAGGAGACACTGTAGGGACTTCTAACCGAGGATTCTTGGGTACGGGACATCCATCAGGGTGGATTAGGCCAAGCTGGGCATGGCCGCTCCAAACCCAGACTCTATGGTCGGTCCCTCCCCTTATTTCTTCTTGTTCTTGTTCTTCTTTTTCTTGTTGTTTGAGATGGGTGAAAGTGATTTAGTACGCACAAGTGCAAGAGGGATGGTTGAGGATGTTGATGATGAGGGTTAAGGTGCCAAGGAGACCCATTGAAATAGGGATTAAGGGGTTTCGAGATGTGATGTTCTAACACAAAGGAAATGTTGTTGCTGTAGAGTTGTGTTGGAGTTCGAATAAGGTTTGGCGGTGGTGGAGCTTGGGGAGGACCTTGGTGCTACAGATCTCTGTTACTGTTGCTCGCAATGGCACACTCTACCTGAGGAGAAGAATTCGACGATGAGTTTGAATGGATGATGACTGGATTCGAAGAAGGGTTTATTGGTTTAGGATTAGGTTTGCTTCAGATGATTGTGAGTCAGAGAGAGAAAGGGAGTGGGGATAATTGGGATATTTTATTAAAAAATTAACAAAAAAATTAAAGTTTTGGTACTTTTGTAATACATAACTCTCTTTTATGGGTACACTACAAGAATTTGATAAATTAGCGACGAATTTTTGCGAGAAATATTTTTTATCACTAATCCGTCACTAACTTGTGAGGAAATAGTGACGCACTAACGACAAAATTAATGAGCGGTCACAAAATGTCCGAACTTGAGAAAAGTGACTGATTAGCGAGAGATTTATGAGTAAGTTTGTTTCTCGCAAATTCAGTTTCGTAGCTAAAAAAAGAGCGAGAAAAATTTCCTCGCTAATTTGTCACAAAATAATTAGCGAGTGACAATGTTCTAGCAAATTAGTCACTTAGAAGTTCAATCGAATAAAAGAAAAATAGCGAGGCATATTATTGTCACTATTCCGTCGCAAGTGTTTGATATACAATTAGCGAGAAATAATTCACACACTAGTTCGTCGCTAAATAAATTTTGTGCGAAAAGGCTAATTAGTGAAGGACAATGTTACTAGCTAATCCGTCACAAAGACTTGAAATGCATTTTGCGATGGACAAATTCCTAGCTAATTTGTCACCAAAGTTTTTATTTTTAGCGAGCAACTAGTTTCTCGCTAATTTGTCGCATAATATTGTAAAAATTCAAAATTAGGGTAGCGACAGAAAACAGTCGTCGCTAACCCGTCGCAACGGAAAATCATTCAGCTAGGGAAGTGTTCCTTGCTAATTAGTCGCTAAAGGGGAAATACAGATATTGAATGTCTAGGACCTAAGTAGTGAGAAATTTGCGACCGTTTAACAACCGACACACTTCGTTCGCTGATTTCAAGTCGCTGATTAGCGAGCGAAATACATTTGTCGCTAAGTTGTCGCAAGTTTAATTTAGCGAGCGACTTGGCAACGGCAATATTGTCGCAAAGCAAAAGCTATATCCTACCTATTTTGTAGCAAATTACTCGCTAATCTCGTTGGAAATTCGTCGCAGAGTTATAACAAATCCAAAGCTAACCAAGAAAATGTTAGAAGTAACTCGTCGGCTCGTCGCAATTGAGTCACTAATCAAAAGCTTATTTAGTGAGGAATTAGCGACCGCTTAACAACTGATAGACTTTCCTCACTTATTTCAAGTTGCTACTAATTTGTGAGGAAACACGTTAGTCTTTATTTCGTCACTACTTTAACTAGTGGTTCACGTGCTTGTTCAGCCACTTTTCTATTGAGTTTAAGAAATTAATTTTATATTTTTATTTTTAAAATTATAAATTTAATATTAATAATTAAAAATAAATTATAAAAATATAAAATACCTTAAATTATTTAACATGTAAAATGTATAAAATAAATAAAATTAAATTAAAAAACAAGATTAAAAAAATATTTTGTTGTTATTATGGGTAACAAAATCAATATAAACACTTACTAATATTATATAAAGATTAGTTATTTATAAATATTATTAAATTTATTTATTTTCTCAATCCTGTTTAATTAGAAACGCATTTAAAAATTTATATCCAAATTATTCTTTATCTCCATCCATAATTCTAATAGCTAAAAAAATATATTTTTTCAATCTTATCTTGAACATATTTAATTTTCTTTGATTTTATTATTTTTTAAAATTATTAATTTTTATTTTTATTATATCATCTCATCATATTATACACTATTATTTTTTTTTATTTTTCTTTATACATGTATAATTATTATTGTCTCTGATTAATATAACTGTCATCTTAAAAATTGGTCAAAAATATAATTATCAGTTAATTTTCTTTCCTTCTTCTTACAGTTACTTTTTTTTTTTATTTTACACATAACTTCTATTCTTGTTGTTTTTTTTCTTATTCTGCTGAGTATATGTAGTACTCTTTTCTATCTTTCTTATGCTTAGTGAAAAAAATAATGATAGATATGTGTACGGAGAATGATAAAAAAAATATAATGAAAATAAAAATTAAAAAATTTGAATGAATAATGAAACTAAGGATGATGTAAGATATTAAATATAAAATTAAAAAAAATTTAACAATTAAAATTATGCAAAAAAATTCTTTAAATTTAAATTTTTATATCCGCTTCAAATTAAATAAAATTGAAAAAATAACAAATAAACAAACATTTATAATTTTTTTATGTTGATTGTTATCTATAATAATAACGTAATGTTTTTAATATTATACTTAAATTAATTCAAATTTTATTATTCTATACATTAAAAAAATTAAATAACTCATAAATTTTTTATTTTTATTTTTATTTATTAATAATGTATTATTTACAAATTTTTTTTATCTCAAATGTATGATTTAAAAAACATAAAAATTAATTTTTATGATATACAATGTTCTGAAAACTGAATCAGATTAGCCAGTTTGATGGGGTTAATTGGTAACATGGTATTTATACAATATAAAATTAATCTAATAATATCACACAATAATATTTAAAAGACAATAATTTTATTAAATATAGTACTCTTTTAAAATAATCATAAATAATATTTTATAATAATTCATTATTCATTTCTATATATGGAAACGTTTCAAATTAATATGGTAACGGTTTCAGTTAACATAAGAGATAGGCAGTTTTAATGGGCTGTTTTAATTCAAGTCACATAATTTAAAACTGTCCATTTAAATGCGTAATTTAAAACTGTCTATTTAAATTGTAGTGATCGATCACGTAATTTAAAACTGTCATCACATTATTTTTTTAGAAATCATTTATTAGTACTCAAAAAAATAAAATTATAAAAAATTTAAAAAGTTTGATAAACAAAACTTAAATGATATATAATTTAAATTTAAAAATTTTAATATAATTTGAATGATATAATTTGAACATTTCAAATAATAGAATATAAAAATAACCTTACAAAATTTTTAATATTAAATTGACCGTTTCAAATTATGTGTTTAAATGGACAGTTTAAATTATATGACTTAAATTAAAATCGCCCAATAAAATCATCTATCTTCCATATTAATTAAAACATTTCGATTAAAATGACCATATATCGTAAAAAAAATTCCTATTCTACCTCTAATTTTATAAAAATTTTTACATTAAACTTCTTTTTTCACTCATCCCTAGTCATCTTTCACTCGGCTGCACACACTCTCACCCAACCCTTTAACTCTCACTCACGAGAAAAAAAGAAAACAGAGAAAAAAACTAATCCTAATAATAATAATAATAATAATAATAATAATAATAATAAAACAGAGAAGAAAACTAATAATAATAATAATAATAATAATAATAATAATAATAATATATTATTATTATTATTATTATTATTATTATTATTATTATTATTAGTAGGACAAATCACCCTAATAAATCAATAGCATGTAAATCGAGACAGGACAGCTAGATTTATATAAAGTTCTCCATACTATATAAATCGAATTAAGCTGGTTAGATTTACTTGGAAACATATGAATGTGTGAATCGATATTATCTGTTTCGATTTGTGTGTAGTTAAAGCTCACCTAGTAAATCTATTTAGTCTAATTCGATTTACTACTAAAATTTGTAAATCTAATTACCCTAATTCGATTTCTATACAAAATGCCTTTGGGCGATTCACATACCATTTCTTGGTTTGGATGATTTTGGTAATATTTGTATGCATTTTGTTTATTTAAGTATTTTACCCAAAATGAGCTAAATTTGTCGGACTAGCTTGTTTACTTGACTTAAATAGATGGATATTTAACTCTAAAATCAATCTCGTAAAAATGCAAGTGTAAACAACTTAGCCATAGTTATCAGAACTAGACTGGCCGGCCAGTTCGACCAGAAAACTAGTAAACCGATGTCTTATCCGGTTTGGTTCATTATTAAGACCAGACCTGCAATTGACTCGGTCAATAGCGGTCAAATAGTTAAAAACCAGATGATTTTGTCACGAATCGGACTCAGTTTAGGCAGTTGATGACCCGCACTTCCTCCTTGACCCGCGTGCTCCACACGTAGACTAGTGGGGTGTGGATCACTGTAGGAGCATCTATTTGAATCCCATTCAAAAGTGGCGTCTCTAAGGTTCGATCCTTGAACCTAAGAATGAGTAAAAGATGGATATTTGACTCTAAAATCAAACTTGTAAAAAATGCAAGTCTAAACGACTTTGCCATAGTTATTAGAACCGAATCAGATCGGATCGGACCGGTTTGACTGAAAAAACAGTGAATTGATGTCCTATCCGATTCGGTTCATTATTAAGATCGGACTTGCAATTAACTCAATCAATGGCGGTCAAAAGTTGAAATCGGACAGTTTTGTTGCGAATCGGACTTGGTTTAGGCAGTTGACCCGCACTTCCTCCTTGATCCGCACACTCCACACATAGACCAGCGGGGTGTGAATCACTGTAAAAGCATCTATTTAAATCCCCTTCAAAATGTGATTTTTTAAGGTTCAATCCTTGAACCTGAGAGTGAGTAAAAGTTCCCATCTTATTTTATGTAATGCTTATAATTATATATACCATATTATTTTATATGTGCCACTAGTAGATTTTTTATTATATTTGCTCATTATTTTATGTATTATATAAAAGTATGGATTATATCATAATTTACATATAATTTAATTAAATCAAATTTAAATAATATAAAATGTTATTATTGTAAGACCCAAAAATTTCAGAAAAACTTATTAAGAGCTAATTTTGACTTAATTATTCATTAAGTACTTTAATTTTAGAAATTATTTTATTAAAGATAATTAAAACAAATTTTGATTAATTGAGTTTAAAGTAATTTAAGGTTTTATTTAATTTTATAATTATCAAATTATTTTCTATATTTAAATTATAAAACTTAGCAAATGTAAAATAATAAGAATTTTATATGATTTGATTTAAATGAGTGAGATTTCGAAATTTAATACTAATATTTTTATAAATAAAAAAATTAATTATATTACCTTATAATTTTAATTAAAGTATTTGATTTCAAATTAATTAATATTTTGACACAATAAATAATATTTTAGAATAATTTTAGAGATTTAATTATATTTCATATTAACCCAAAATTCCAAATTTCATACATAAAAGTATAAAACTCTAATTTTCAAATCAAAACCCTATATCCCCCCAAAACAACCCTGACCCTGATATTCACTAGCCACCGCCACACCCGCTCCCCTGATACACACCACAACACTCACTCACCTCTCACTATCAGCCGCACACACCCTCATCTCCCTTACCCTCTCCAACGGCACCCACACACCACCTTTCACACACAGATTTGAAGAAAGGAAGAAAAGGGAAATGGAGATCGGGGAGTGAGAGAAACAGGGAGAAAAAAAAGGAGAGAAAGGAGAGGGGGAAGAGCACGCCGGCAGAGCCACTATCGTTCACCGCCGTGTCGCCGCCGCAGAGCCCATCGTCATCGTCGTCGTTTCCCGCGCCATCGTCGCACACCAGAAGAGGAGAGAGAGATCGGGCAGATGAGAGGAAAGGTCGCGTCGAGCTGGAGGAGCTGTGCCCAGTTTCCGTCGTCGCCATCAATGGAGGTTCATCGGAAGAGGAGCTCGACGCGAGGGAGGAAAGACGCGACTGTGCCGCCGCTCTTCTGTCAAGACTCGAGAGAAGGACGCGTGCGAGAGGGAGGTCGAAGTTGTCGCATGCGGAGGAGAGGAACGGCATCGCGGTTGGAGTTGGAACCTTCTGCCGCCGTTGGGTCACCCACTGCCATCGCTGTTCTGAAGCCGTCAAGCCACCACCAGGATCCGACGCGAGGAGAGGGAAACAGAAACGTAGACGGAAGAGAGGAAAGGGAGTCACTGCTGCTGCTGAACCGACAGAGCCACTCCGGAGCTGCTGCTGCCGCTGTCGGAGTTCCTAGTCGCCGCCACCACCGTTGGTAGAGAGTATTCTTGCTTTCGGTTTCCGTTCTTTCAATTTCTAGGTATTGTTATCACTGCGATGTTATTGCAGCTGCCGCTGAGGTTTTTCGCCATCACCAGAGCTGTTGCCATCACCAGAGCTGTTGCCGGGACAGGTTGGAGTTGCTGCTGCTTCGTTCTGCTATTACCGTAAGTATCTCGGTTTTGGAACTCTTGCCGTTAGTATTCTGTTATGTGTTATTTAGGATTTTCGCGACATTTATGATTTAGGTTTGAATTATCGAGGTTGTATGTTGCGATTAGAGTTGCTGTGATTGCTGCGAAAGTAGTTTGGAGCTGAGGTTGCGATTGCTGCAATGCCGCCGTTGCGGGCCGAAAGAAAATAGAGTTTTGCCGCGTAGTTGAGTCGCGATCGAGGTAGGGGCTTTTTATACAAACTAATTTATTTTAAATTGGAAATGTTATAAATAGATATGACTTGCTAAATGTATTTCTGGTGATTATGTAAGTCTTATGCATTATCTGATTTGTCTTGGATGAATCTGGTTGTCTGTTGAATTGAAATAATGTCTAACTTTGTTAAATGGAGATTTCTAATTGTTTTGATTTGAAATGATCTTTAATATTTGAAAGTTTGAATTTGGTCTTACTGAAAACTGATTTGGTCTTGAACCCATTAGAAAGGGGTTGCGGAAAGGTTTAGTTGGGAAGGTCCAAGTTTTAGGGGAGATGCTGCTGAATTTTTATGAAAATTAAGATCCTGTTTTAAAATATGATTTAGAAAAAGAATGAATTTGAGAGGTTCCATTGCTTGGTTCTTGATTTATTAAGAAATAGATATTTCGAATTTAATCTATAGTCTTAGCTCGATCAACAAAAAAATAACGAATTAAGATTTTTCATGTTTATTAGAATTTTTTTATCTATCTAAAATGTTGAACTTATGTGAATTTGAGGGTTGATATGCCTTAGTTTTTGTTGAAAATAGTGAGTATTTAAATAGGTCTAGATTTTTTTGGAGATTTATTAGTTTTAGAATCAAAAGTTTTGTTTATTGTGTTTTTGAGTTAAGGGTTTGCTAGTGGTAGAAGACTTGATATGAGGATTTGGACACCGTAATGACTATTCGTTCTTTGTTCTGATAAGAACATTGATTTTTTTAGAGATTCTGCTAGTGCTACTAATTGAAATTTGAATCATTGAATGATTAGCTATTTTTTGGATTGAATGATTACTAATTAGTTGATTCATTTTAGTCCTATTTTTGTTCTTTGTATTGTTCTGTGTTCTTTCTTTGAATGATTAGCTCTGCTCACTGCAGTTGTATTGTGCTGTGCTGAAAAAAATTGAGACTGAAATTGTCCTCAAAGCTTGAAATTTTGATAATCCTTGTTAATCTTTGGAAAAGTTTGTTGTTGCTGCTGCGTAATTTTTTATTGTATTTTAATTGTTCGTGTTGTGGCTCTGCTTTGTTTTATTATGTTATCCTAGTAAATGTTTGCATGAAAGGTGCAACAAAGAACAGAAAGCTTCACATATTTTGCATTTGCTTGCAGTATAATTTCAAGGATAGCTCTGTGAAATTGGTGTGTGTACCCCAGCCACATCCTCGGGCAATTGCTTCTCTGTCTTGGAAAACAATTGTTATAGTGGCATGTGGGACAAATCACACAGGTCCTTGTTTTTTCCATTCTTGATCTCAATTATTTAATCTTTTCGTTCATCTACTCATTATTTCTTTTTGAATGTTTAGTGGCTGTGGATAAGAATGGCTTTGTCTACTTGTGAGTAATTCTTTACTTTCTTAGTTCAGTATCTTAGCTCTGTAAAATAAGTTATAACTTAAGATTATCCATTTGTGCAGCTGGGGATTTGGTGGTTATGAAAGGTTTGTGCATAATTTTTAGATTGGTTGTCAATGTTCTGTAAAATACAAAGAAATCACAACAATCAGATGATTCAATTCAAATTGGTTTTATTTATTTATTTTGCTGGTTCTGTGAATTCTGCGTGTACTGCAGGTATGCTTGACACAAATTCAATTCCCTTCCTAGTCTTATATATATATACTGAAAGATATGTCTAAAGTCTAAACAAATTTATTGCATAAAGAACTTGATCTTTGCATAAAAATACTTGAGATTTCTGTATTTTAGAGACTGAGTAGTGAGAGCGTGAAAGGAAAAAAGGGGATTTTGACCAGTATGAACGCTTGGATGGGGATAGAAATATAACCAGCAATCTTGACCAGTTAAAGTGATTGTCATATTACTAATAGTAAACTATACTTTTTTTTTTCATAAATACTATTATCACTTTTCATTAGTAACACTTATCATGTTTCATGGCAATATACTAGGACAGCAGAGAGGGAAGCAAGCTTGATTCTACCAATGCCCATAATTCAGAAGACAATTGATTATCTACTTTTTCTGCTACATCAGCCCTATGTTGAGAGGTTTCTTGTGGAATAGGATTAGAGCAATTAGAATGGACTTGAGAATGCAGCACATTTTTTATCAAGGGGCTATTCTATGCTTGAACAGATGGTATTTTTTTATTTTTAACAAAAGTATAATAAAACCTGATTTTTCTCTTATTGAAGTGGAAATAATATCTATTTTTTCTGCAAGTTTTTTATATGCTATATTGATTAAGGCTCAATACAAATATATATTGTGGCTACTTACAGATACAGTAGTTTCATATTTATTTGTTGGTAAAATAATTTTCTAAAGGTTCTGATGCCTTTTATCAAGAACCTGCATCTACTTGATGATGTTTGTAAGAACAATATCTAGTGATGGTTAAAAGTTTAAAACTCATGAAGCTATTGATTTTTGTGATTTCAGATCCAATTACACATTATTGCAATGCATGAATTATGTGAATACACAAAAGGAGAAGGATTTTCTGCGGGATTTCATGCTCACTTCAATATTGAACATATGAACATAACTTCGGTTGAATTATTTCAGATGTATGATGATCACAGAAAGAAAGGAATACTTGTGCCTACCGAAAAAGAGTTTTGAGACTATTATGCTCTCCTTAAATTGGATAAGCATCCTGGTTATAAAGTAAGTTGTCCTTTGTTGTGCTCTTATCTTTAATGTTTCACTGGCAATAGAAAAACCTAAGAAAATAAGTTATCCTAGGTTGAACCTGCAGAGCTATTCCTTAATCTCGCTAAAATGACTCTAGAGACAAGGCAGACTCCAGAAGTTCTACTTGCCTATGATGTAGCAAGGTTTGTAATTTTAAATGGAAATTAAATTATTTACTTTTTTTTTTAACTTAGCTTGATTATTATTAGGGGTATAGTGATTTCATTTGATTTTGACTTTAGCTTGAGTATTGGGTCTTTATTGATTAATTAATCAATTAATTAATTAATGCAAGACAATTGATTTCTTTCTATTATTGATTTTCTCTGTTCTTGCTATAGTTTGTTGTTCTTTACTGCTATTTATTTGTTGTTCTTGGCTTCTTGCTATTGTTTGCTTGTTCTTGATTTTCTGTTCTTAATTTGTTGTTTTTTGTTGTTGCTAACTTTTTATTTATTAATTTTTAATTTGTTGTTCTTCACTGTTGGTTGCTTTTATTGTTATTTTTTATAATTTGTTAGTTTTTTATTTTAATTTAATGGTTCTATTATTTTTTGTTCTTGATTTTAATTTTTTTTCATCTTCATTGCTGTTCTGATAGCTACTATTTTTTACGTTTAATTTATTATTATTCTATTTTTATTTTGATTAACTGATGTGCTATTATTTACCGTTATTTTTCTGTGGTATTTTGCAGTTTGATCCCAGTATAAATGACAATATTGGTGAAACTGAAGGTGAAATTAGTGGACATGTTCTTTGTGCAATTGATATGCCAAGTCTTAGGTGTTTGTATTTTTTATTTTTTTATTTAATTTTCAATGTGCAATGAGGAACTGAGATGTGTAATGTATAATGAATTTTATAGAAGCAGGAACACATTTGTGTAGCCAGATTGAAACATCTTTAAAAATGTGAGTGAATACTTACTTTTACATTATATTATAAGTGAGTTTTTTTCTTTGTTAGTTTACTAATTATGTTATTGAGAGCTATTGAAAAGATAGAGTAGGCATTTGATCAAGACCCAAAAGCTTGGTTATTATCAGGTTAAGCTTCAATACATAATTTCTTGAAACATGGTTTGAACTTTTTTAAATGTATAATTTTGATAAACTCGTTTATTCTGTATGTGATATAATTTTTTTAGTTTAATGACTAAAATAAAAAAATATGAGGTTTATTTTAGTATAGCGACATACTCGTTATTGATGATGGTGGCAAATTAAAGAATCTATTGCGATTGAAATATTTGTGAGATACCTATTGGTTTGTTACTATTTTAAAAGGAATTTGCGATGACATTTTGCGATAGTATTGCAACTAATTGACTATATATAATTTCCTAGCAAATTAGCGACTATTTCATAACTCTACTTTATCATTTCAAATAGCTTTGGTTTAGCGACAAAATTCCTACAAATTTGATTAAAGATTTTCAAAGATTAGCTATAGATTTGCTATAAAATGTGACAGATTTGCGACCATATTAGCGGACAACTTGCGACGAGTTAGGTTCAAAAAAATTCCTCGCTAATTAGCGTCAACTAATCTTTCTATTTTGTCTACGAAGTTACCTTGCATTTAGCGATGAGTCTGCTATAGTAGAGTTTATCGCTAATTAGCGACTACCGTTTAGTCCATTTCTTCTATGGAATTAGCTTTTACTTTAGTGATTGATTTGCGACTATCTAATCGGTAGCTAAAAAACTTTCCGATGAATTAGCGACTGTTGTGTTTGCCTCACTGATCTGCGACTTGTAATTAGCGAGGAAAGTATTAGTTGCTAAGTGGTAGCTAATCCATCGCAAATTATATTTTGTGTCAGATTAGCGATGATTTTACGACTCTTTTTGTGGTAGCTAATCGACCATATTCTTGTAGTGGTACAACGTTAGTTTTCTTGTTTGATGGGTACTTTTGTCAACATTCGTAAAGTTCATGAGTATAAATAGTTGTTTTTTCTGTATAACTTGAGCATTGTGCATGCCACTTTTCTATCTCAAATATTTTTGTATTGTCATTCTGGTTTTTACAACTAGTTTTCCACTTTTTTGTTTAGTTTTTTTTTTAAAAATAATTTCATTTCTAATAAAAATATATTTAAAATTAATTATTATATTCAAAATTTTCATAACCAAAACCTTTAGAATTATTGAATCCTAAAAAATCTAATCAAAAACCTCTCTGAATTATTAGATGGTGTTACAAACCCAGCCTCTCAACCTTTGAGGCTCGACAAAAAGCTGGACCTTAGGCCAATTCGTCCTCCCTAATCACCCAGGACCTCCCAGTCCATTGCAAATCATTCCATCAGTCATATTCTGATACAAAATTGTATCTTCCCATATAAGGATGATCTCGGAATCCCAAAGCAATCCATATAAGGGGAACTTCGGACTCCCCCCCAGATATGACACACCAAAAGACCCTAAATATTAATCTTGGGAGATTCTCTCTAACTTGAGAGTTGGAGTGTCTTTACAAGTTTCACCCCCGCTGCTTGCACGAAGTCTCAGAAATCGCGAGGCTCGACAACCTTGCCAGGTCGCGGATCCCATCGTTCAAGGTCAGTCTTGAATAAATGGGTTATAGAAACATAAATTATATGCACATTTTATTCTTTTGGTAGAGAAAGTATATGTATATATTTTAAAAGAATTGTAATATTATTTTTCTGAGGTGACATTGCCCCTTGAAATACATGAGGAGCCACCTTTCTCCTTACTAAAATTATTATTGTATTTGAAATTTGAAGTCTAAACAAGTCTCTTTAGACAGTTTATGTATAGAAAAAACAACTATTTCTACAACTATAAATATTGCTAATAAAATTATTTACAAAAAAATAAAATTAAATTTATACACATAAAATGTGAGTTATGTATAACAAAAATATCTAACTCTTCGATTTCTATTAAATTTTTTAAAAAATAATCAAAAATCTCAAATTACTCCTATTTTTTATTTTTAATTACCTATAACAACACAACACTACTATCACTATCACCACCACAACTGCAAGCACCACCAAAGAAAAAGGAGCACCCTGTACTAGTGAAGGAGGAGGTTTCCATCAAGCTTGTTTTGGACATTGACAACAATATAACTAAGTCAAAACACAATAATCCCCATGTATTTGGGATTCTCAAGTGTCCTTTTGAATAACTCTATCCTTCACAAGTTTCTTTTGAATAACTCTATCCTTCACAAAATGAAAGATTAAGTTCAAAATATTTTGTGCGATGATGCATGATTGGATTGGCAGAAATCTGGACTGCACTAGCATTATCACAGTAAATAAGTGGAGTGGCTACAAGAAGAGAAGATGTATCAGCTATGCTTCAAAATTCTGCTTCTGCACTTGAACGGCTGATGGAATGCTGTTTTCTACTGGACCAAGCAACCAAATTGCTTCCAAAATACACACAATAACTTGATATAGATGCCTATCATCTACATCTGACCTCGAATCCGCATCTGCAAAAAGCAAAAATCTAAAGTCATTAGCAGGATGAAAAATAATACCTTGATTTATAGTACCTGCAAGGTATCTAAGTATTCGTTTCACAGACTTCCAATGGCAGATCAATGAATTATGCATGAATTGACTAACTTTATTGATAGCAAAACAAATTTATGGCCATGTGAGTGTACAATATTATAAGGCACCAACAATTGATCTATAGTGAGTAGGATCATGAAAAGATTCAGTACCATATTGAGAGAGTTTCTCAATGGAGATCATGGGAGTAGGAACTGGTTTTTGCCTCTTGCATACCTGCTCAAAAAAGAAGATCTTTAATATATTTTGTTTGGCAAAGACAATAAGGTCCAAAATTGAATTTAAAAGCCTCTAGACCTTAGAAATAACTAAAAATACCAAGATGCTTTAGAGTAAAATGCAATGTAATTGAGATATTAAAGACTCTATAGCTGAAGAATCACTCCTTATAACAGGAATGTCATCAACATACACTAAAATATAGATAGAATAATGTGTAGTTTTTAGAAAAAATAAGGAGGGATCATACTTGGTGCTTTTAAGCCAAAATTGAGAGAGGGTAGATGCTAAGGTGACATACCAAGCTCGAGGAGCATGTTTGAGGCTATAAATTGCTTTGCGTAATTTGCAAAAACCTATAAAGAGTCATTAAAAACAAATCCTGGAGGTTGAGTTATATAAAGTGTTTCATTTAATTTTCCATTTAAAAATACATTATTAAAATCATATTGTTGAATTTGCCAATTTAAAGAGATTGTAATAGTCAAGATAACTTGAATTGTAGAATGTTTGATCACTGGACTGAATACCTCAGTGAAATCTATCCCTTCGACCTGATGATTTTCTAATGCTACCAACCTGGCTTTATACCTTTTTACCTCACCAGATAGAGATCTCTTGATAGCATACACCCACTTTGAGCCAAGAATAGTGCTATTTGGTGGTGGACGAACTAAGCTCCATATTTGTGTTTTGTGTAATGTCTCTAATTCAGCAATCATAGCATCTTTTCAATGAGGTAATTAAATGACATTCTTAATAGAAAAATGAATGGTTTGAAGAAATATGGATCAGGAGTATAAGTGATTGAAGAGTGAAAAGCTCTGGGTTTAAAGGAACTAGATTTTGATTTGGTAATCATAGGGTTAGTATTATTAGTTGCTGATGTGGGTTGTGAAAGGGGTAACTAGATCTCAATTGCTGAAATAAGAATGGAGGTTGATGGAGGGTGTTGGGAGCCAATGGAAGACGTAGGTGAAATAGCAGAGGGAGAAGATTGTGTAGTTGATGAAGTTTGAAGTTGTAGTAGATATAGACTCAATAGTATGTAAAGAAACTGAAGGAGAGTTAGTAATATTAGTAGAGGCATGATTAGTAATGAAAGGAGGAGGAGTAATAATAGGAATAGATAAATTTGTATGAAGAAATTGTGATTTAATATGTGTAAGAGATGTAGTTCCAAATAGTTCAGAATATGAAAAACTTGTTTCATCAAATAAGACATTTCTGGTGATAATAATTTTTCCAAACTTAGTTAAACACTCATATCCCCTTGTGATTAGGTGCATATCCAATAAAAACAGCAAGATCATATTTGAAAAAAACTTTTTTGTCATTGTATGGTTTCAAATAAGAAAAACAACCACAGCCATATACCTTTAAAAAAAGAATAATTTGGACCTTTGTTATGCAAAAGTACAAAACGAGATTTATGTTGAGTGTTTGAAGAGGAAAGTCTATTTATAAGGTAAGTGGCCAAACGAAAAGCATCATCCTAGAACGAAAAGCATCATCCTAGTGTACAAGAGGAATGAATGCTCTAGCTAACATAGATAAACTCATTTCAACAATATGTCTATGTTCTATGTTTTAGTTCAACCTTTCTATTTTGTTGATGTGAATATGGACAAGAAAACCTGTATGTAATTCATGTTGATGTAGAAAATTTATAAATTGATGAGAGAGATATCCCCTTCCATGATTAGACTATAAAGCTTCGATTGTAAGACCAATAAAGTTCTCAATTTGTTGTTTAAACTGAACAAAAGCTTGCATTAGCTATAATTTAGAATATGGCAAAAAAATAAATGTATATCTAGTAAAGGCATCTATAAAAAAAAAACATTAGTAAGTGAATCCAAGAAATGATAGAATTATTGAAGGACTCCATACAACGGTATAGATCATATCAAGAGGTTTATAAAACTGAAAATCATCTCTTATATAAGGTAGTTCATGTATTTTCCCATACAGCAGAATTTGCAAAAGAAGTCTCATTTTATTGTAGGTGAACAAGAAATATTACAATAGTTCAGTATTTATTTTACAATTTTAGATGAGACATGACCTAATCTATCATGCCAAACAATAAAAGAAGAGCATTTAGTAGCATAGACTCTTGGATCAAAGGAAGTAGAATTTTACTCATGAGGATTACAATCAGAATTATGTAAAACACTAGGAACAATTCTAAGAACATTGCTTTTAGAACTAGAAACATCAATAAAATTCCCAGGATCAAGATGAGATGATGGAGAGGAAGCTATAGCAACACGCCGGAATTGATAGACTCCATTCGTAGGCACTCCTTGAAGAAAAATATAATGAGTGCCATTAGATTTCACAAAACAAGGGTTAGCATGAAATTCAAAAAAAATAGTGATTATCTTCAGCAAATTTTTTAACACTGATTAAATATTTAGACATTTTTGGAGCATGAATCAAGTTCCTTAAAAAAATTTTTATTATTATCAAGAGAAATTAAGTATCCATGACCTATATGAGCAATTTTGGTATTTGTTCCATTACCTCGCAAGACTTGATCTGGTCCAAAAAATTCTGATGCAGTGAGCAAATGTGACTGGTCAGGAGTGATGTGATGTGATGCTTTATATCAAAGAACCAAGAATTTTCAGAGATATTGGAAGTAGTTGCTATGAATGATCTTGGATTGTGAAAATTGGATGGTAGTGGAGCTGTCATAAATAAAAAACTAGCCGAATTTGTAGATGAATTGGACTGAGTTGAAAATTATTGAACAAATCTGTGGAAGCATGTGATTACAATGTGTCCAAACCTTCTACAAATCTGACATTAAGGTTTGGAACCGAAAGAATTCCAGCTCCTCTACCTTGAAGACCTCTACCAAAGCCTCTTTCAATATTTGCTTGTGTGAAATTTGACTGAATTAAACCATGTTATGTTCTTTTAAATCTCTTTATCATGTCCTCATGACCAAGAAGAAGCGATTCAACTTTTAAGAGTATAAGAGAATCATATTTTGACAATACAGATGACAAAAATAATGCATATTTAATGTGTTCTTCCACTATCAGCACATGACCTAGTGCGGCCAAAGAATCTACCACATCTTGAATTCGCTTAAGATATTCAGTAGTTGAGGATCATGCTTTCTTGATAGTCTTTAGTTTGGATTTGAGCTGCTTGATTTGAGTCTTGGAGGTTTGTGAGAAAATTCTTGAATCTTTTGCCAAACCTAATATGCAAACTTGCATCCCAGCATCTGATTGTTGACTGAAACATCCATAAATGAGAGTAATCATGTTATTAAGTAATGATCTTTGATCTTTCATTCTTTATATGTTGAAGATTCTGTATCTGCTTTCTTTTTTTGCTTCTGTACTAAATCTTGGAGGAACCTTTTCTTGTACCAGATGATCTTTAAGAGAATTTACCCAAATTGTGTAAAGGGCCAATTGCTGCCATGTTCGATAAGACTTGTCAAGTTTATCAAGAATGGGTATGGAGTGAAAATGTTTGTTGGTTAATGCAATGTTGGAGATAGAAATGATTTCAGTCATGCATCAATCTAAGCTCTAGATACCATATGAAGTTTATGACATAATGAAATTGAGAGAATGTCACTATGTTTTTCATATCAGAAAATTCTAGTATTAACAAGTAACTAACTCCCAACTGACTTTCCTTCTCTTGTAACAGAAATAACAGAATTTGACTCTTGGGCGTTAGGCGCTGGTTGATGTTGGGCGCTAGGCGCCTCCCTTTCTTGTCTTCTTAGACCCAATCCTAACCCATTTAGCCAAACCTTAACACCATCTTCACCAAACCTTGCCCTCCCACCATTCCTATTCCTATAAAAACTAGTATATGAGGCCTAGATAGCTCAGTTCCATTTTGATGATTATGATTATTCCTATCTTTGAAAGAACTTTTTGTTCCCATCAACCCCAAAATTCTCCATTTAATTCATAGGATTATGATATTTCATATGGCTTTTAGAATTTTCAAAATGAAATTTTCGACGCCACCCCTTGTCGCTACCACTATACTTCTCTTCCTCTTCATCTCTGGTGCCAGTGTTATCGCCACCGCCACCTTCGTCAATTCCTAGAATCCAATTCGATCTTACCCTCTTGGATTCCTTCACTTTCTAGCTACCAATTGCAACGCTATCAATGTTGTTGTTATAGTTTCCTTTTCTCTCGTCGCCTCCAGGGTTTGGCTAAGTTTCTTTAGTGGTGCTGTAGTGGTGGTGGTAGGGTAGTGATAGAACGATATAAAAATTTGGAGTTTGGGAGAAAATAAATGACTATAGTATCCGATGTTAAAGATAGAAGAGAGGAGTAATTCAGAGATATTAGTTAATTTTTTAAAATGGCCAATAAAAATTTAATAATTGGATAATTTTGTCACACAAAATTTATATTTAAATTTAGTTTTTTTGGTATAATTTTGTCATTGTTTCGAATTATTTAGGTAAAAATAATTATTTTTTATGTATATCAAGAAAAACAAACAAATAAATAACATCGGTTGAATAATATATAATTTTTTAAATACACATAATTTTTTATGATAGCAAAGAAATATATGTTTGTTAAATAATATATATTTTGTTAATAAAAATGCTAGACTACCAAATGTTTTTTAATCAAGTCTAACCAAGTCAAATTTATATATGCATATCTATTATGCTTTTGTTCTTGTTATTCTTCTTCCTCCTTCTCTTTCTCCACCTTCGTTATCATTATCATCACTATCTCTTCCTCCACCTACTCCTTTTTCTCTTTCTCCTTTTCCTCTTTTTTCATCTTTTTTTTTTGTTTGATTCATTCTTTTTGTTCTTTTTTTTCCTCTTCCTCTTTGATTATCATAATCATCATCATCATCATCATCTTCGTTCAATATCACATAATTAATTAACAATAACAAAAATAACACATAAACTTTTTTGTTAATAACATAAGAAATCTGTCGAAAATGATACCGAAATTTTTTATAAATAACAAAAAATCTTTAAAGAATCACAAATCCAAATTTTTAACTCATTCAACCAACAAAATACATTCAAATATATTTTGGAACAAAAAACTACATCTATTTGTTACAAATGACATAGGAATGACTAAACCTCTTAAATACGAGTTTAATACTACTCAATTAGTTCAATGATAAGAAAAATTAGTTAAAATTTTTTTGGTTTAATTACTCTGTTGGTCCCTATAATTTTGTAAAATTTTCAATTAGGTCCCTATTGTAACACCCTAATTATCAAAATGTCACGCTTCCGGCTGCGCCACTCTGATAGCTCGGGTATTACGATGACTTTTAAAATATTTAATACTAAAATATGAGCCTGTTTAAAAAAATTAAACCGTATAACCGCTCAAGAGGCTTCTTATCTGATAACATACAACCATATTTACAAAACAAACCATAATACTTACAAAAGATACATATACATATATCTACATATTATTAATATTACAAGCATTACATAATCAAAATCCTATCCCTCTTGTGAAGACTTGCAAAATTAAAGGCGAGGGAAACATAAAACTAAGATAATACAAAATAATGTCGAATAAACAGAAAATAAATATAACTCTCCTGAAACTCCGTCGCCCATATCCTGAAAAGGGAAAAACCTGTAGGGGAGTGAGAACATCGTCCTCGAAAGGGTTCTCACTATAGGGTTACAGAATTGCTATAATAAGATACAAAAATAAAACCATTTTTAATGTATAGTGATTAATAACCGCCTTATGCTTCTTTTCAAAACCAAAGATTTAATATTCAAAATCCGAAATCCTTTCTAAAAGGGAAAGCTATTAATTTCTCATAAATCCAAAAGCTCTTTTTTTTTTAAGTTTTTCCCTAGACAACATGAATGACCAAACTATTCCAAGCATAGGTTCATTAAGTCTATGCTGAACCAGTTTGGTTTTTCATACTTTTCTAAACCGAAAACACAACCAAACACAGCATTCAGCCCATCTCATAATCAACCACGGCCCTAGGCCCAAGCAGCTCAATCAACAACCAATTCATCACAATCCAACCAATTCTCAGCCACAAACACAAGTAAGAAGGTTCAAACACAATCAAGCAGTTATATCAAGTAGAGCAATCAGCAATTAACATAACTATTCACATAGGCAAACCAATTATAATATGCACACCCAAACAATGTCATATAAATGCATATGATGCATGCCTGTCCTACTGGCCATGAGCTCACGCGTCGGTTATGTTGCCAGACCCGACTCGGATAAGCGGGATTCAACCACCATCCTTATCCATAGGTTCCACAAGCAAGCGGGATTTAAACCACCGTCCTTGCCAAATAATTTATCAATATGTGAGCAGGACAAAACCACCATCCTCACTACAGGCGGGACAAAACCACCATCTCTGCATAACGGTTTACGCACTGAGCAAGCGAAACTATACCACCATCCTTGCCAGGCCTCATCATATTCTCAATAACATCCACAGTCAATCAGACTCAAAATCTTATTTCAAAAATCATTCTTGGCCCACTTTCAAATCACAAACGTATTCAATTCACATCTTGCCAAGAACCACTTTTCTTAAGTAAATTTTCTTTTCAAAACTTTCAAACAACTTCATAACCAAGCCAGATTCAAAATCTCTTCTGAAAGACTCAAAATCACTCATTTTCAAATCATTCGCTCCATCACTTTGAAATCAAGAGTTATTAATCAACAACCTTGGCAAGGACTCAAGACTTTAGGGAAGAATAACCTGCCTCATTTCTTAAACTCTTCAGAAATTCTCGGAATCATAGTTGCTTAAGTTGAGATAAATTAAAATAAAGATTTAAAATCAAAACCAAAGCATGTAAGCCAAGAGTTCTGAACCAGTTTCAAAACTAAAATTATTTAAGTCTAAAAAAAAAAACCCAATTTCTTTTCATTCTTAAATCAGAAACTCTCCCAAAGGCTCAGAATTGTTTAGTCGAACTTAAAGTTGAACTTAAAGAATACTTTAAGAGCAACACGAAATTAATTAATCAAGTTCAATTTCTTTCAAATTCCGCTAAACTCACCCAAAGGTACTTCTTTAACCAAACTTCAAAACATAGGCCCCTTCATATTTAAATCAATCGGGAAACATAAACTTTTATTAAACAGTTTAAACTCAAAACACCAATTTCTTAATAAATCAAGAACCAATTCGTAGAACCTCTCAAGTCCAAATCTTTTTCTAAATCACATTTTAAAATAGAATCTAGATTTTTATGAAAATTCGGCAGCATCTCCCCTAAAACTTGGACTTTGCCACCCTTTCGGGTCCCAACCAAACCAATCCTCAACTCCTTTCCAAAGGATTCAAGACCAAATTAGTTTCCAATAAACAAAACTCAGAACTTTAAATATCAAAAATCATTTCAAGCCAAACCAATCATAAATCTAAATTTTAATAAAATTAGACATTATCTCAGTCAAGCAGACAACCATATTCATCTAAGATAAACCAAACAATGCATAGGACTTACATAATCACCAGAAAATCATTTCGCTCGTCATATCAATTTATAACAATTCCACTTTAAAATAAATTAGTTTTATAAAAACCCCTACCTCGGTAAGCGAAACCATAATCCAAACGTGTCAACTGAACTCTTTTCTCTAAGCCCGGAATCAACAGCAACCAAAACCTCAGCTCTGCTTACTTTCTCAATAGTAGAACAGCCTCAATCGTGACATGCAAACTCGATTTCTAATTCCTAAAAACATTAATATCGCGAAAATCTTAAAATCCATAATGAAAAACTAACGATAAGGGTTCGAAATAGAGTACACTTACGGTGACAGTAGAACTGAGCAGCCGCAATCCCGAACTGACTCGGCGGGAGCTTCGACAACGGCTAGAAACTCCAGTGGTTCAACGACAACCTAAAAATTCAACATGCAAACCTCGGAGCTCGACCCTACGGTAACCAAGATCTCAGAATCTCTAGCCAAACATAACAGAATATTGATTTCAAAGGTTCCGGAACGAAATGCTTACCAAGACGATCAGGGTTCCACTGGCGGTCACCAACAACGACGGTTATGGCGGCGGTGATGTCAGTGGACAGCCTAACGGCGACAGAAGTCACACCGGCGCGAATCAGAGGCACGAATGGCGGCGATGGTGTCCACGACGATGGCACAGCGGCGGCGCTGGTTCTTCCCAGCTCGTCGGGGTTCAGGCTCAGTCTCTCCTATCTCATTTGGGCTCGACGGCGACACGGGCTTCAGGGAACGGCGACGCCAACCTCTCCTCACGCGGCCCTCTCCCTGGGTTTTGGTCTTCCTTCGTGACGGCGTGCAGCAGAACGCAATAATCGGTTCGGCGGCAGCAGGCAGCGATGCCATGGTGGCTGGGTAGTGACGTGACGACGGCTGGGCGGCGAGTTCGGTGGCGGATCGGTGGCAGGGCGCAGCTCTCTGTCGCTCTCTCCCTCTTTTCCCCCTTCTCCCTTACCATAGCTCCCCTCTCCTTTCATCCCTTTCTTTCGTTTCTCTCTCTTTTTTTTTCTTTGTTTTGAGTGTTGGTGAGCTGGGTAGTGGGTTGTGTGGGCTAACCGTGGGTGTGGGGTGAGGTGAGTGTAGTTTAGTTAGTATTAGGATAGAAAATTAGGTTTAGGTATTTTTTTTTTTGTGAACAATAGGGATAGTAGTGTAATTTTATGAAATAAATAAAAAGTAGGATAATAATAAAAATCAAATTAAATATAAAGTATCTATCTTTTGAAAAAAAATATCTTCTAATTAATAATCTTTAAATAATTTTTGGTTAAATACCAATTTAGTGAAAATTGGAGATAAGTAAATTAATCCTCCTTTATTTATAAAATAAGGTTAAAATTTATATATTAAAATTAAGACATGAAATACTCATTATTTTTCAATTATAAGGACTCTAAATAATAAATAAGAGTTTACTCAACCTTTATATATAGAATTTCCAAAAATATTATCTTAAATAAATATAATGGATCATAAATAATTTATTAATTTTTTTCAAAATTCGGGATCTTACACGTATACTTTTTTTCTTTTTAATTGGGTCCATGTACCAATTTTTTTTTTAATTGAGTCCCTCTTAGTAGTAATTGGCTTAATTTTATAGGGACCCAACTAAAAAAAAAGAATTGGTACAGGGACCTAAATAAAAGGAAAAAAAGTGTAGAGACCCAATTAAAAAAAATTTGGTGCAAGGACTCAATTAAAAGAAAAAAAAGTATAGGGACATAATTGAAAATTTTGCGAAACTATAGGGATCAGCAGAATAATTAAACCAAAATTTTTTGTGTCATGGTTAAAAAATTTTGGTGTCAAAATTAAGAAACTTTCTTCGTCATAGTTAAAAATTTTGGGTGTTATTTTCTAAAAATTATACACAATTTAAAACTCTCTTTGTTTCACATTTTTATAATTATTCTTATTTTACCCTCTTAATAAGAACCTGTGTTACAATTAAAAAATTCAGCATCAAAATTAAGAAATTTTCAATGTTAGGGTTAAAAAATTCGGGCCTGCTACACATACAAGCAAAAAGGCCTTACAAGTTATCCAAGCTCCCAGCCCACAAACATTCCACACGTGTAGAGAAGAGCATTGAATGGGGCGTCATTTATACGCGCTCCACTCAAACGGTTACGCTTCGCGTAAACCGCCCCTTAATGACAGACTCTTCCACTTCTTCCACTTCTCAAAGCCATTCAGAGAAAAAGCAAACATTCCATTTTCGAGCATCATTCGATACTGAAAATATACAACTCGTCGCTAATATTCAAAAATTCCATCAACACAACATAGAACTCTCGATCAAGAATCTCCAGAGAAAACAAAGCTATCATACTCAAGGTACGTTACATTACCATTCCTGTATATTTTCCACATTTCGAAATTGAAGAACTAGGTTTTACTGTTCTTCTACGTTGTTTTACATTTTACTGTTCTTCTTGCTCTACGTCTCATTTTACAGTTTATGATGTTCTACTTGTTCTAGGTTTTACTGTTATTCTTGGTTCTATGTTACACTGTTCTTCTTAGTTCTTCTAGGTGTTACTGTTCTTGTTGTTCTAGTTCTTCTGGTAACTAATTTTTGGGGGTATATTCCATAGTTTGGTGGGTGTATATGAGGTAATTTGTTGGGTGTATATGGCACAAATTGTTGGGTGTATTTTTCTGAACTGATATACTGTAATAGTCAGCAGTTGCAACTGTTCTTATATTTGCTTGTCCATGGGTGGATATTGCTTGACCTTGTAATGTTGCTTGACCTTGTATATTGATGCATGTTTGAGTGATATCTGACTGATATATATGGGTGTATCTGAATCATATCTATGGGTGTATCTTACTGATATCTATGGGTGTATCTGACTCATATCTATGGGTGTATCTTACTGATATCTATGGGTGTATCTGACTCATATATATGGGTGTATCTTACTGATAACTTTGGGTGTATTTTTCATTTCAGAAAAAATGACAGCAAGAAACCAACCTGGAAGAAATGTAAGAACAAATATATGTCTTAGATGAAATCAGTTTTATATAATAGAAACATATCTGACTATAATTTTATTTTTGTTTACAGCAAACCAAAGACCTTAAGTGTGCAACACATTTGTTAAATGATAAATTCAGAAACATGAGTGAGGAGAAGAAAACGATTGTGAGGGATTTGGGATTCGGTGGCTTGATGCACATCCCACCACTAAGGGTGCATCACCAAGTGTTAAGGGAGCTGGCTAACAACTTCAAATTAGGGGAGAACAGACTGGAAACCAGATACGGTTCTTTTAAAATAACACCAAAAAAAATAGGTGATGCGCTTGGCATCAACGCAACATGTAACTCGCTAAAAATTATAGGTGTATATTAACTGACGCTTGGGTGTATTTTAGTTGATGCTTGGGTGTATTTGAACTGATATTCATACTTTGTTGTTTTCCTTTTTGTAGGATATCTATTTCCTCAGAAAGCCAATTATAAGGAACTTTCTAAGGATGACAAAGAAATTTTTAGAAGATTCCAGGGTAAGACCCTCAAAAGTCTTACAGATGAGATGATGGATATTGGCGTTGGTAACGAACAGGATCGCCTGATGTTCAAGAGGATTTTCATCCTCTATATACAGATGGCGTTCCTTTTACCAACGACAATAAACAAAATCTCGCCTGTGCACCTGGCCCCAATTTTTGAGATGGACACCATAACAGAGAGAAACTGGGGAGGGCATGTTTTGAGTTTTATCGTCAAGGGCATAACCGACTACAAGGAGAAAAAGGAAAAGGCAATTGATGGCTGCCTCTTTGCCCTGATGATAATTTATTTTCATCTTTCTAAAAATAAAGGCAAGAAGAGGGCTGAAAGATCGCCAAAACCCTGGATTGCCAACTGGAGTAAGGAGCAGTTAGACGAAAGAATGAGTGCGGAAATAGAGGAAAATTTGGTAAGTGAACATAATATGTTGGGTGTATTTTATTTACCTGAATGCTGCTAACTAAAATTTCTAATGTTTTAGGGGATTGTAAAGATGGCGCAAACAAGAGAGAAAATGAAAAAAATAGAGAAAAAAGAAAAAAACAAGAAATAAAAAAAACAAAAAAAGGAAGGCAAGTTCAACATCGTCTTCGGAGACAGAAACAACTGATAGTGACAGTTCTACCTCTGAGTCTGAGACTCAAGAAGACTCAGAGGATTCACCAAGAAAACAACCCAGCAAAAAAGGAAAAAAGTAAGTACCATACTTGGGTGTATTTTTTTTATCGAGTTGGGTGTATTTTGTGGAACCATTTGGATGTATTTTGTTTATCAACTTGGGTGTATGTTGTTTATTAAGTTGGGTGTATTTCGTTTTTTGTGTTGGGTGTATATTGTCCATTCATTTGGTTGTATCTTGTGCATTCATTTGGGTGTATTTTATATCTTTAGTATGTTCTAAATAATGATTGTTTGCTTTCCAGAATGGACTCCAAAAAAGGAAGAAGAGTCAAGAGGATTCAGATTCTGATTCAGAATCTGAATCAACTGATGAGTAATGTTCTGAAATTATTACTCCTTTCTCTTGGCTTAATTATCAAGGTTTCATGTATTAACTGAAGTGTCTCTTATTAACTTATAGAAGCGAAGAATCATCACCGGTGAAGAAGCCAAAAAAAAAAAAAAGAAAAAGACACAAAGAACACAAAAAAAGTAAGCACTTCTTTGGATAATATTCTGTGATAAAATTAATTTTTTATTTCTGATTCATACTTGTTTTTTCCACCCAGAACACAATCCAAAAAGAAAAAGATTGTTGTTGAGCATTCATCTCCTGAAGAAGATCAATCCTATGATGGGTACAGTACTTCGTAAGCTATATTACCATCTATCATCATAATTATTTTTGTTAACATCTTCTTTTATGAATGTAGTGAGAGATATGAAACAGGAAGTGAAGATCTAGATGAATTGTTAAGGGAAAACAATGAAAAATCTGTTGCAGAGCGGTATGTCTTGTTGGGGTGTATATTTCAGATTTTAGTGTGTTTTCTTTGCTAATAATTCTTTCTTGTTTCGCAGGGAGAAGGAAGCTGACATGCGATCGACAGAAGGTCGCTATGTCTCCTCTGAAACGTAAGAAGCTTTATTTAATAAAATCTTTTTATCATGATTTACGTGTATCATATTTTGTCTGAATAACATGAAATCTGTTTAGAATACCGGACGTGAACTTGGGAAGTGATGATCCTTCCTCTCAAGGACATACAGAACAAAGTAGTGTAAACAGGCTTGCAGATAGCATGTAATTTCTCTTTCAAATAACCGTTACTTTTGTTCTTTTATTACCTTCTACTTCTAATTCCGTATATATTTTTTTAGAAAAAAAAGCCCTTTATTATTTTATTCGAGAAAAAAAGGCAGGAAAAAAAAGCAAAAATTGCAAGTATGTAAGTTCTCAAAAAACAAAGCATGTCTTCCTTTTGAATTGTTCGAGTGTATTTTTTGACTCTCTTTGGGTGTATTTTAGGTTGAGTCTGGTTCAAGAGTCAGCCAGTGAGCCAGCTGATTCGAATATAATGGTTGTGAGGGAAGAGACACCGTCGGAAGCGCTTGCAATGTGAGTTTTTCAAGAATATTTCAACCTTATAACCTTATTATTTTCAAAGGCGTTGTTAACCTTTCATTTTTCTTCTTGTTTAGAGTTCCGATTCAAGTTTTTGTGCCAGTGTCCCAAACAACCACCGTGCCAGAATTTGAAGAAACACCTGAGACAGAATTTCAACCAACCCCTCTGCTACAAATTGAAGGAACTACAAAAACGTAAGAAATAGTATTGGGTGTATATTTGTTTTGAGTTTGGGTGTATATTGGGTTACAGTTCGGGTGTATATTGGGTTACAGTTTGGGTGTATATTGTTCCTGAATAGTTTTTTTTCGTCATGATTAATTTGATGTGCCGTGCAGCACTCCTGAACCCCCCTAACAACTTGAAGAAAGCACAGCCACACTTCCCCCAGCTCCATCTAAAAGGTAAGTTCATTAGAGTAAAATCAATGTATGGGTGTATATTGGGTTACATTTTGGGTGTATATTGGGTTACAGTTTGGGTGTATATTGTTCCTGAATAGTTTTTTTTATGTCATGATTAATTTTATGTGCCGTGCAGCATTCCTGAACCCCCCCCCCAAAAACTTGAAGAAAGCACACCCACGCTTCCCCCAACTCCATCTAAAAGGTAAGTTCATCAGACTAAAATCAATCTTTACTTATCATCCGTATATTCTTACTCTTATAATACGTTATACATGATCACGCAGTTATCTAGCCACAGAAGACGCTGCTGCCCTGATGATGATGGCACAGACAGCATCGTATGTTCCTAAAACAGTTTCAATGCCATCATTCATCCTTGGCTTCACTGATTCAAGCCAAGAAGAAGCAGCAATGCAGGAGGGAGCGTCAACGCAGGAAGCAGACAGGGCGAAAACTCCAGAAACTGCAAATTTGCTAGAACAATTAGAGGATTTGGTACAAAAAATAGCAAGCAGTGCGGCGAAAGAAGAAAGTAAAAGTCCACAAATTTAAAAGGAGACTGGCGGAGAAAGTTCTGGGAAGTTTGAAACTCCTGCGGGAATAAATCAGAATACGGGTGATATGAAAGAGAATCGCTACATCTGGGGGACGCGAGTGAAGACATACGCAGATGGCAGTACTAACGAGTTTGACAACGTGTGCACTCTGATTGCCCAAGATAAATACATTTTGAATAGAATGCACCTTGCATCGCTCCAGGCAGGAAGTTATATAGAATCTGAGGTAATATTAGAATAATATTAATGTTTTAACACCAAAGTTAACTGCAATGTTTATTAATGTAAATTGATTTTAGCATATATTTCTAGATTGTATCTGCCATGTGCCTCATCCTCAACCAGAAAAATGATAAAAGATTTCAAGAACAAGTATACTGTCTCCCCCTGATATTGTGGTAAGTGTCACTTCTAAGAATTTTGGCTGTATTTTCTGTATTTCTTAGGGTGTATATTCTCTGATCAATGGGTCTGTTTTTGTATTCATTTGGGTGTATTTTTTAAGTTCAATTGGGTGTAAGTTGTGTAGTCATTTGGGTTTATTTAAAGTATTCACTTGGGTGTATTTTCAGTATTTCATTTGTTGTTTCACAATTGTTGCAGAGCATGGCCGTTTCGAAGCACCCAAACGGGGAATTCATATCACCTAAAACCAATAAAGAATTCAAGGTGGAAGACTACCAAATGTTTATTCCCTTCATAGATGCAAAAAAATTAACTTCGCATCGATATGTAAGTTTTCATTTGTAAAATTTGTTAGTACCGTTCTTTACTTATATGCCAAATAAAATAACACACTGTTGATATGTGGCAATCCTTCAGATTTTTGCACCTGTTTGCTACTCAGGCCATTGGTGGTTATGGGTGATTGATACAACAAAGCGAAGATTTTATATACTTGACCCGCTACACAAGAAAGCTCCAAGCAATGAGAGAAAGCAGCTTAATAAATTCACTGTAAGTTGGCTCTGTGTTCTTTATTTTAATAGATAGGTGTATTTCAATTCAATATAAGGTTTATGTATGTTTTGCTTTGGGTGTAAGTATGTTCTCTTTTGGGTGTATTTCATTCGGGTGTATTACTAATTTGTTTTGTTTTTTAAGGGATATGTAATTTCAAGAATGAGAGCATATGCCGGCGGGGCACCTCTGAAGAAAAAGGAGAATGAGTTGGAAATTAAATCAACATACGTTAATATCTCAGGCCAAAAATCAAGGTATAAATTTGTGACTCTGAATATTAAACTTTCCTAAATGAGATTTGTAATTTATTTTCTTCGTTTTCAGCTATGACTGTGCTATTTACGTTATGAAGTGGCTTGAGTTAATTGAGCCCGAAAACATTAAAAGGGCGAAGTATGAATGGGATAATTGGCCACAGGTAACTGTCTTTAAAACTATATAACTTTGTATTACTTTACTGAAATAATATTGTTGTTTAAACAGAATATACTTTTTAATTGTAGGACGAGGTGGACCACTATAGAGTAGAATATGCTTCGCGGATACTATTCAGTGAAATGAATAAAGAGAGAGATCAAGCAATTAGAGCGAGTAATGCAATAAGACTGTCCAAGCCATCCTCAGTATTATTGAGTCCATTTTGTCAGATAAATTCTACTGATATAGAAACTAAGTAATCTAACTGCTAGCTAGTTTGTAAATTGAACAAATGCTGTAAAAATTTGCCATTTATAAGCAACTTCTATTCAATGAAATTTTTTTCCATAGTTAAACTGTCTGTGCTGTATTCAAAAGCTCTGTATTACAGGTGGTTAAATATGAAGGAAAACATCAAGGCAGATCTAAACACAAATTATAAACTTTAACACCCAACGGAAGTTTAATATACACCCAAGATTACTTAAATATACACCCAAACTGTCTGTGCTGTTAAACTGTCTGTGCTGTATTCAAAGTGTATGAATTACAGGTACTATAATATGAAGAAAAACATCAAATCAAATATACACCCATAACCTGCGATTTTTTACACCCAAACAAAGTTGAATATACACCTTGAAATCTATCCCCCTGATGCTTTGAGCCTAAATCCCTGAACCCTAAACACTTAAAACATAAACCCTTACCCCTAACCTGTAAACCCTAAAACCCTGAACCCTAAGGTAGCGTTTGTTTTGAGGTACTGAAACAGAGACTGAGAGACTGAGACTCAGTATCATGTTTGTTGGTTCAGAGACTGGTACTAAAATTTCTGTCTCTGTCCCTAAAATTTCAGTATTTCAGTACCTCCAAAAAATGAGGACACAGGAGACTGAAATTTTTAGAAACAGAGACTGAAACTTTAATAACATTTTATACCTAAAATATACTTATTTCAATTAATTAATTCCAATTTTACCTTTTGGACAAATTAAATTAGAGTTTCATTCTTGTTTTAGTTTCTGTCTCTCATTTTGCACCAAACTGAATACTGAGATTTATTTCTGTCTCTATCTCTTAGTCTCTGTCTCTCAGTCTCAGTCTTTCAGTCTCTGTCTCTCCACCAAACGCTACCTAATATTATATATATGTACCTATATGTAGAATGTGAATCACAAGAAAATTCACAAAAATACACCCAAAAGAATAGTGCTTTTACACCCATATTCTGTAACTATACACCCAAAGAGTTATCCCCTACTCCTGGTACCCTGAACTGATAATTCATAACATGTCCTTGATATTGGCTGGAATTTGAATGCACCACTGATGCAGCATCAAACAAGTTTATCTGAATATAAGAAACTCACATATTAGTTAAACTATTAACGAGAAAAATAAACTCAATCACCACAAATTTAAAGAACATTACTTTTACCTCGCTTAAAACTTTCGTTTTCTTCTTCTTTGTGGCATTTGCAATCTGTTTGTCCAACTTTGAACCTAGCCTATTTTTTGGACGTCCTCTTGTTCGAATCCTTGGCGGGCTTTGAAGCTCGTTAACGGATTCCAAGTTGGCGTCTTCATGGGATAAAGAAGATGTCCCCTTCCTTTTGGCTTTTAATGATTCCATCTCAGCCATGACATTATCGTACACACGGTGTAGAATTGCAGTCAGCTCCTCCAATTTGGATGCAAATTCGCAAATATTTTGCGAACGAAAAACCAATTGGTCAAGCCTCTTGCTTCTTGGCTCCAACAATGGCTCGTCGTGGCTGCTCTTGATGTGTGTGTGTCGCCTCTTTACCTTCTTGCTCCATCGTTCCAGTATATATCTCGGTGACACTTGGCTTACTTGTTCAAAGCTTAACACGCTTAGTGCGTGACGACACAGTATCCCTCTCGACTCGAATAATAAGCATTGGCATTTTACCTCGACTGCAACTGAGTCGTAAGTAACCACAAACTTGTTGAATATTGAGCTGAAAACTTGTTCTCCGACTTCGTATACTGAATAGCCTAGAGCGGAATTCGTTAATCTGGTGATGCAATTTGCCTTTCCTCTGAATTGCACTTGGACTTCCCTAAACTTTTGATGAGTGTACACATCTTGAAACTGAGCTTCAATGGAGGATTTGGTTGCACACGGTATGACCGTATGAAAATCTGCAGCATCTGATTCTCTCTCTGCTTGCTCCCGGCTTCCGAGGCAATTATCGTATTGTTTGACGAACTGAATAAGCGAGCTGTTTCGGGTGATAAACTTGTTAAAAAATGAATGCATGCTCTCGCTCCTTTGTGTGCTTCTCATCCCTGCCCAGAAGTGGTGATCCAGATAGATAGGAACCCATATATGACGGTCTTCATACAGATCTGTAGAATACACCCAAACACAGACTATAAATAAACCCGAAAAAACATGCAATTTACACCTCTGCTGCAGATTTTTAACAAACATTACCTGAAAGCCACTTGTTGTCCACAAGACCAAAATTCAGTAGAAAATCATTCCAATTCCTATCGAATGAGTCTTTGCTATGAGAGTTCCAAACAACTTGGCTCATTTCTTGTTCAATATCTACATGTCCCTTGTACCCGTTTAATTTGCTTGGTATCTTCTTCATGATGTGCCAAATACACCAACGGTGAATTGTTGTTGGCATACAGGCCTCTAAAGCCCTTTTCATTGATGCGTATTAATCGGTGAGAAACCCTTTCGGAGCGTTTCCTCCCATGCAACGAAGCCAACATTAAAATAACCATTTGAATGATTCAATTTCTTTGTTTTTCATCAAAGAGCATCCGAGAAGTGTTGACTGACCGTGGTGATTCACCCCGACAAAAGAACCACAAACCAAATTATACCTGAAACAAATTACCATAGTGCAGAATGAAAAATCATTAGGTACACCCAACAAATGCTTCGTATACACCCAAAAAAACAGCCAATATACACCTCTGCTGCGGATTCATAAAAATACATTAATTTAGCATCATAAACAGGGGTAGTTTGTTACCTGTTTGTATTGTAGGTGGTGTCAAATGAAATAACGTCTCCGAAATACTCAAAGGCAGCTCTACTTCTTGCATCAGCCCAAAAAGCCAGCTTAATCGATTTATCCTCCTCGAGTTCAAGCTCAAAAAAGAAATTCTGATTCTTCTCTTTCATTCTTAACAAATATTTCCCGAATTTCTTTGCATCTTCTTGTTCGGAAACATTCCGCACTTCCTTGGTAATGTAATTCCTCACATCCTTTTCGATAAAATTTAACTCGCGGTGACCCCCGGCAGCCGCAACAAATGATTGGTAGGTTTTGCTTGGTCTGATACCGGCCTCCTCGTTATTCTCTATTGTACGACGAATGGGCATACTTAGTTCCCTGTGCTGTTTGAGCATCTCTGCTTTACTTGGACAGCAGGGGTGTGAATGATCCAACACAACCTTTGAAATGATCCAAGCACCGACATCCTTCAATGTGTGTATATAAATTCTTGCAGGACAGTTTAAATCGGCTGTCGGATTAGTCTTCTCGGTCGGAGATATTTTAGATTTCCATTTTCTCTCTCTGCTACATGTAATCAATTGATTCTTAATCTTGTTTCCCTTCCTATTTATGCCCCGAACTCTTGTAGAAAAACCTACAGCCTTGGCGTAGTTCCTGTAAAATTTTCCAGCATCTTCAAGGGTGGTAAAGGTCATTCCAACCTTCGGAACAAACTGGTCATCAACAACAGAGAGAGGCTGCAGAATACACCATGTCAAAAACTAAAAATACACCCAATCATGTCTGATATAATACACCCGAATCGCAACAACTCAACTAAAATGACAATAAAAGCCATAAACTGAAAATACACAGGCTGCAGAATACACCATGTCAAAAACTAAAAACACACACAATCATGTCTGATATAATACACCCGAACAACAACAACTCAGTTAAAATAACAGAAAAAGCAGTAAACTGTAAATACACCCACACTTCCTGCAAAAATACACCCAAAAAAGTTTTGATCTACACCTGATCGTCTGCTATAAATTCCAGATAATTAATCAAAACTAATACATTATATTCAATCCACAAATTTATCTTCATGCATTATTTTGACAGTCAATGTTCACGAATTATTCACCTACACAATGCTATACAAATTACTGCAACAAAATTCATAGTAATCCTATGTAAATCAAACCTCAGGAACTTCGTTAGATTCAAATTCATAATCCACTTCGCTTGGATTCAGCTTTGATTTCAGAAAATAAAAAATCAAATAGAAAACGAAGCTGGAGTTACAAAGAGAGGAACTAACGTAAATGACGAAGAAGAAACGAGTGAGAAAGGAGGGGAAAAGAACGATCGAAGAAACCAGGGGAAGCTTCGCGAGAAGAAGAACGAGCAAATCTGCAAATAACGAAAACGAAGAAGGAAACAAATCTTTTAAATTTGGTAGTTAGATATACGCGGGATCTCTATATAGCGCGTGTATACAACGTAACCCTTGGAGCGCGTTTTGGGGTTTTATTTGTTAATGAACTTGTAAACCATACAAGTCATCAGGGCTTGTATGCAGAGCTTTTCTGTAAAAAATTTTAGTACTATTTCTAATAAATTATGCATAATTTAAAATTTTTCTTTCTTTCTCTTTCTTATCATCATTATTGTCGTCGTCATCATTATCATTATTTTTTTCTTTAGCATCAGTAGCACTAATAAAAAATAACGATAAAAAAAATACGTAAAAATAAAAAATAAAAAAATATGTAATTTATGCTCACTGAAATAATTTTTATTGAGTTTGGACTAATTTAATTATATTTAATCGACAAAAATACTTAATTGTATAAGGAAACCGTTTTGTAATACCCTCGTATGGAATTAAATATTTACTCTGGGCTAAAATAAAAAAAAATGAACGAAATTGATTATTGGATGTTGGATAAAAACTGGCAGGTAAATTTGCAAATAGATCCTTGTCAAAATTTCTTTTTAAACCCGCGTGGTCAAAATTGTACTAGTGGAAATAGCTGTCACCTCCGCCGCGCCCCCTGTGAAACCACACATGGTAACCAAAAAATTAAACAAACAGTTAACACCGAAACGACAGAAAAAGCCAGCGTTTAAAACTCGCAGAAGCAAACAAAACTAATATTTTAACAAAAATGGAAAACCCCCACTTGCGTCAGTTGCGTGTGTGATAGTAATAAAAGGAAAAATCCATTTTGCAACCCCACCAAACCCATAAGGCCATAACCCATTCATTCATAATTCATTCGTTCATTTTAAATTTCGTTCCTCCCCTCAAATTCTCATACCCAAGAGTGAACTGAGAAGAGAAGAAGAGAGGGGAAGAGGGGAAAAAAAAAGAAAAAAGAAAAAGAAAAGAGAAGAAACCCTAAACGACATCGAAAATGGCCGTTTCGAGTTGCAGCAAGGTTTTCTCTTCTTCCCCGTTCGAGTGCCGTTCGGATCCCGATTTCTCTGCTCCTCCGCCGAGGTTCGAGAACCTTCGCTCACGATGCCGCCTCGAAACGGCGTCGTTTCGGTCTCTCTCCCTCTCGCTTTCCCCTTCACTCATCTTCCGCTTCCCGCCAAATTTCCAGCGCCAGCTCAGCACCAAGGCCCGCCGCAACTGCAGCAACATCGGCGTCGCTCAGATCGTCGCTGCGTCGTGGTCCAACAACTCTCCCTCCTCCTCCTCCACCGCCGGAGCTCCGGCGTCACCGGCGGCCTCCGTCATTGATGCCGCTGCCTCCGCCACCCCGATCTCCCTCTCCCCCGCCGAGGTCGCCGGCGACGAGGACGTTGTCGTCGTTGCCGCCGCCGAGGAGGAGGAAGATGGAAACGGGACTGTACAGTTTAAGGGTTCCGTTGACACTTTTTCTTATTCTTCGTTAACAGATGCAAGCAAAACCATTCATGCCGGTACCTTATCCTTCTTTTCTTTTTTCCCCCCAAGAATCCAAGATTAATGAATTAATTAATGATTTGATATTCTTAATTAATGTTGTTATTTTAGTTAAGAGAACAACTAGGGAACCAAAAGCTAATTATTTTAATTAACAAAAGGTGTTTCATTTATTATTTTTTTGTTTTCCAGCTGAAAGGTTAGGTCGGGGCATTGTGACTGATGCTATTACGACCCCTGTAGTGAACACTTCTGCATACTTCTTTAAGAAAACCGCTGATCTCATTGATTTCAAGGTACTAAATCTTTCTTTTGAAGCATTAAATGAAGTTTGGTTTTATCTGATCTATGAACATGGGAAGTTTGTAAATGATGCAAAATTATCGTGTGGATTTTCAGATTTTGTTATTCATACCTTATAATCTTATATGTATGTCTGTAGAGTTGTATATTTCGTGATTGAATCAATTTATGCTATATTTCTGTATATATGATTGGTGGTCATTTCATTTGTCTTTTAGGAAAAACGCCAAGTTAGTTTTGAATATGGACGCTATGGAAACCCAACTACCGTGGTTTTGGAGGAGAAGATAAGGTTTGTATTTGATTTTTGTTGACAGAGATTCTTGTTTTCGTAATTTTGTTAACATTGAATGTTGAATGTGAAACACATCAACTATACCGTAGAATTTTGTTAGAGCAAGGGCTGGTGCTTAACATGATAGATGTCACAGAACAAGAGGTTTCTGTTTCTCAAGTAGTATAAGAATTTCACTCCATTCCTATCATCTGGTTTTTTAATTGTGACGAGGATCTAATGGGGTTTCTTGATGCCTTCTTTCAACCAGTGCACTGGAAGGTGCTGAATCAACTTTGATCATGGCATCAGGCATGTGTGCCAGCACAGTCCTGCTGATGGCACTGGTGCCGGCTGGTGGACATCTGGTGACCACCACAGATTGCTACAGGAAGACTAGGATTTTCATTGAAACCATCCTTCCAAAGATGGGAATTTCTGTAAGTGATTAGTTTATTTGGTTGTTTTATTGTCTTCTGTTTGTATTGGAAATGGTTTCTTGTTATTGAAAATTGCTAAAGATTTGTTGAACAACTTGAGGGGGAAATTAGTGTTTCACTTCCCTTTATGCAAAGTTCTGTGCTTCCTTCGTAATTCACACTATATTCTTTTCCCGAACTTTTTCTGTGAGGGGAAATGCATAGAGTTCTGACTTTGAAATGTGGATTGAGAATGAAACTATCATTGGTTTCTGATTGAGCAGGCCACCATAATTGATCCTGCTGATGTTGGTGCCTTGGAATCTGCATTGGAACAGCACAATGTGAGTGGTGAAGAGAGTATTTAGTTTCCGTTTAAGAGATTTCTTTGTAATTGATAAGCAGTATTGAGTTTAGAAGGTATTATATGAATGTGCAGGTTTCATTGTTCTTCACTGAGTCTCCTACAAATCCATTCCTCAGATGTGTTGATATTAAGCTGGTTTCAGAGCTCTGCCACAAAAAAGGCGCTCTGGTCTGCATTGATGGTACATTTGCCACACCGTTGAACCAGAAGGCCCTTGCCCTTGGAGCTGATCTTGTGGTGCACTCTGCAACTAAGTACATTGCTGGACATAATGATGTAAGTCAGCCTTATATTTAAAATGTTGTTTGAAGCCCCTTCCCTCCCACCATCTTTTCTCTCCATTCCTCCTTCCTTTTTCTTACAAAAAACACTTAAAGGAAGTTGCAGATTATACAATCCATAGTTTATTTATTCATAGTGGAGCATTGAAGAATATCTTGGTGTGTTGATTTAGGTCCTTGGTGGTTGCATAAGTGGTCCCGATAAGTTGGTTTCACAAATTCGTAATTTGCATCATGTTTTGGGTGGTACTCTTAATCCAGTGAGTCATTCTACTACTACAAACCTCTTTCTTAACTCTCTGCTGGTTTGTTATGCAATTTTGTCTGTGTGGAAGGTTATATTACTAGATTGTGTTGTAATCTTAATGCAACATGTTTTCAATGTACAGAATGCTGCATACCTAATCATTAGAGGCATGAAAACGCTGCATCTTCGTGTACAGCAGCAGAATTCAACAGGGTTGAGGATGGCCAAAATTTTAGAGGCACATCCCAAGGTACCTGTTACCTGCAACTTGCTTGTATTTATAATCTGCTTTTGGCAAACAAGTATTTAGATTTTCTAAATTAGTCTGTGCTTGAGATTTTAAGCACATCCATGGTTGAACTATACTATCAAACTTTTTTTCCCCTATCCGTCAAAGTTACATTTATTTTTTCTGTATGTTGTTCATGATGACATTTTCTCCTATATATATACTATAATGGTAATGTACATGTTTGTACTTTGTAGTATGATGGATAAATGATAAAAGTACCGAGCCTGTGATCTTGTGTGAACTGGCTTTAAACTCTAATCTCTCATCATACAATGGGCAGGTGAAGTGTGTCTACTATCCAGGCTTGCCAAGTCATCCCGAACATGAGCTTGCTAAAAGGCAGATGACTGGCTTTGGTGGTGTTGTCAGTTTTGAGGTGGGTTTTTAATTCCAGTATGTGGTTGCTACTAGCAATCATTTTTGTCTTTAATACACTGTTTTTAACATTATTATTTGCTCATTTCGGATGGTTTTGTGAAATTATGCAGATTGATGGGGACCTAATGACCACCATAAAGTTTGTCGATTCGCTGAAAATTCCATATATAGCTCCATCCTTCGGTGGCTGTGAGAGCATTGTGGATCAACCTGCAATCATGTCTTACTGGTATTTGCTCTAATTCCTTGTCATGAGCATGATATAAAACTACTACCCATAATGGGGGGTTGGGTCCTACATGGATGTGACCCCTTTGGTGCAAGCATCTTTAGTGGTCCTACTATTTGATTTATTGCCGCAATTATGATTTATGTTTGGATTTTGGTCCGTATAATGTATCTTGCAAACAGGGATCTTCCTCAATCTGAAAGGGCTAAGTATGGGATTCATGACAACTTGGTTCGGTTCAGCTTTGGAGTCGAAGACTTTGAAGATTTGAAGGATGATATCCTGCAGGCTCTGGAAGCCATATAGAGACCTGGTCATACCATCTTCACCTACCCATTTTGGAGTGTCTCTTTTCTTCTCTGTTCCTTTTTGCTATCATTAGTATGGCGAGTCAATTGATTTTGATCACTGAATGTTCTGTTCGCCTTATGTTTTCTTTCTATGTAGGGTATATTATTACCATCTAATTTGAGTGGGTGGTGTAGTGAGTTGCTTAAACCTCATGTGTTTCCTCATTATTAAGAATAAATTCTTTGGACGTAGGTTATAAATCAAATCTCTATGGGCATGTATGGAATGATTGGAGTTGAAATTATTTGACTTGGAAATCAAATCTATAGATATATATTATAACTAAATTGAAATTAAAATAATTTTGTATGCTAAAAATTTAAAAAGTTATTTTATCCTTATAAAAGAAGAGTTTGGACTTTGGAGAGGGGAAAGAAAAAGTAGTAGAGGTTCGGTCACTAGCGGTGATAACATCTTGAGGGACTGGAGGTTATTTTATCTGTTCAATTTTATGTTTATAATAATAGTTTTGGAAGCGGTTCGCATATGTCAATCTACGGGACGGAATATGATATTTCATTCATCTCTACTCATTGAGATTTAATATAAATAATGTGAATTGGTCAAGATTTTGGTAATTTGCTTTTAATGTACATGAAGACTAGGAGCCTATGATACACGGACACGACACAGAACACGTCGACACACGAATTTTAAAATCTTATATGACACAGGGACACGCGATATTAAAATCTTATATGACACGGGGACACGCATACATATAAAATATAAAATATTTTTTAGATAAATCGTAATGATATTTTGATATTTTATTGATATTAAAATATAAATTAAATTCTTTTATTATTTTTAATGTCTTATTTTAATTATATCAAGTATTTAAAATATTTTTTTGTTTTAATAAATAATAATATATGCTATATCTAAATTTATTTTAAGAATATAAGTTAAGAATAAGACTGGACACGCTGACACGTGATAATATTTAGGTGTGTCCAGGTGTGTTCGGAGAAGAATTTTTTATTAAGAGACGGTTAGACACAGCAGACATGCGTGTCGGACGAATGTCGATGAATGTCGTGTCCGAAATGTGTCCAACACGCAGACACGGCAACTCAACAAAGTATCCATGCTTCATAGCTAGGAGCTCATCGTAAGCTTCAGACCGGGTAAGTAGTTGGCGAGTATTTAAACCTATACATTGTCTCCTCTATCCATATGCCCCGAAAGCTTGGTTTGTAAAGGTGTGTTTCTTAACTTTTAGCGAAGCCATTTTTCATGTTCCGCGGAGCTGGAAATTTGTTAGCCCTTGATAGCTTTCTAATTTCTATGGATGCTTTCTTGAAAATAGGCCTAGACATATATTTTTTTTTTTCAAATAATTGAAGAAAATAATTTTCAACAATCAACGAATAAAATAAAAAAATATTAGGAAGTCATTAGAATTTATTTTTAGTTATCATTTAGTTATTAATTCAATTTTTTTAGTTTAATAATTTAACAATATATTTTATTTCATATTTTTAAATATTGATGGCTAACTGATAACTAAAAATAAGGGTAATTTATCAAAATATAATATTTGAGTTTTAATATTACCGAAATACAACTTTTACAATTTGGATACCAAAATGCAATTTTTTAGAAATTTATGCAAATCGCGGGAAGGGTCCCACGAATTCTAAATATATATATAAACCGTGGGTGAATTTCACGGTTTACGTTCAAAAGTTATTTGCATAGAAACCGTGGTAAGTGTTCCTCTGTTAGAAGGTAAAATGAGCATAAACAATCTTTTTTGTATAAGGCCTGAACATAGAAAAAATATCAGGCAAATTTTTTTTTTTTAAGTAGATTGTACACTCATAAATAAAATTAGAAAAAATCACAAAAAAATAAAGTTAGAAGTAAGTCAAATTGACTCATGAATAATTAGGTAAATTGAGTTGGAAAATTTATTATTACATGGGTTAAATTTAAACTTATTAAGCTTAGTTTATTTGCTAGTAAATTGGATTTATTTTCACACACTATATTGATAAATTGCTAAATTACATAAGTTATGTGTAAGTTAGTATTCTAAACATTTTGATATTTGAAAAAAAAATTATTTGCTTCTTCAATTATATTATTTATATACTAATATTAATTATTAAATTAATCATTCATATAAAAAAATATATTGAATATATTAGTTAATAGATGAATATGTAATTTTAACATTTTTTTCTCTTTTTTACCTTAGTTAAATTTTTGGTTGCTTTTTTATTATATATAATTTATAAAAATTATATTCATGCTATTTTATTATTACTCACTTTCAATTTTCATATTTACTAGGTAGAAAAAACTCATGTTATTTCAATGAATTTATGAAAAGCAATCAAATAATATATAAATTTTTTATTGGGTATTAAATTAGACTCATACAAAATAGTTAGATTATCACCTACTAATTCATGAGTTTGATGTTAGTTGTAGAATGAATATCACACTTTCATATTATTTATAGGTAATATTATTTATAGGTAATATATATACCAAGTCTATCATCTTACATTTTAATTTTACCTACTAATTAATAATCACACAGAATATATATTATTGTTCCAAAATTTAAAACTAGATTGCAGAGCCACTCCAACTAAGAAGAGCTCTTTCAAAAATTAGCGTATGCCACTAAATGCAGCGTGCACACGGTATTCTTTAGTAAAAGGCGAAAGAATAGTTCGCTCTGTGCACACTACGTGGCTGCGTGATTTGTAAAAGTAGCATGCTCTGTCTTTTATATTAACTGTTATGTCAGTACACTAGTTAATTACTCCGATGTGAGACTCCAAATGACAGATATGGACACTCATCACTATCACATTGGTTCCATTGGTTTGTTGTGACTTAATATGACTGCTTTATTTATCTTTTGCACATTGTAGAATCTGGAGTACTGAATTCAATTCAGGACTCAGAAAGAAAAATGGGGTATTCATCTGTAAAATTGTTGCTTGTGATAATTTAACATGTTTTGTAGTGAAATGGCATGAAAATAGTGTAACACCCTCTCAATCATTGCTTTCATGTGTCAATTCATCTCTACTCTTTTGATTTTATCACTAAAATAACTGCACTTTACACTTTACACTTTCTAGTTTCTTCTATCTCTCAAGTGATTAAAAGTTTCATCAAATTCAGTAGAAGAAACTAATCCAATTCATCACATAATCAGATTCCAAAAGAAATGGTTGATATATTTTTTGTCCAGATGATAGAATAGGCAAAAAAAAATGCTTGTCAAACTAAGTATTTTTCTATTCAAAAAAACTAAGCATATAATAGAAATGAGAATAACGATTTAGTGCTACTTTGTGTCAATGACAACTTCATTGAATCTGGAATTTATTTTAAATATTGTGTATTGGCAAAAACACATAAAGTCCCCTTTAAAGATTAGGCTGAAAACAAAATTGTCTTTCAACAATTATTAAATTTTGGCTATAACTCCTGGAAATGCATATCAGATGTTGATATCAAATTGGTTATATTATGCAACTATGAGCCTCACCAAGTACACAAATCTCTAACACTAGAACTAATATGCATATGGTTTTAAATTCGGACAAATTACTAAAAATAAAATATTTAAATATTAAAATTACCAAAATACAACTTTTATAATTTAGATACGAAAAATGCAATTTTTTATAAAATGATGTAAACCGCTAAAGGAGTTTCACGGTTTCTAAATATACAGAATCTGCTGGTGGGTTTCAACGGTTTACGTTGAGGAAGCATTTTGCCAGAAACCTACGATTTCTGTGAGAATGGAAAATAGGCATAAACCGTAGAAAGGGTTCCACGATTTTCATATGAACTAAAAACCAATAAGAAATAATAATATACATGAAAAAGTAGAACACTAAAAAAAATAATATAAAAAATAGGGCAATGTACTGGAATAAAATAAATGAGAGAAAGCTTATGTGTATGTCCTTTTTTATTGTTATTGTTATGTAATCCGTGGGAGGTAACCACGGTTTCCTATTTACATGTAAACCATGCCAGCTTACAACGGTTTACGAAGGAAAAGCTTTGAAAGTAAACCATGGTAGGTCACCATGGTTTAGGAAGGAAACAATTTGCTAGAAACCGTCGTTGGTAGCCACGGTTTATGAAGAAAGTTTGTGGGCATAAAACCTGGTTGGCTACCACGGTTTATGCATGAAGTATATAAATTAGAGATCCGCTGTAAGTCATCACGGATAGTTTGTGGCAAAGCAAATATTTTGGAAGCTTGGTGGTTGAGAGAAAATCTGGGGAGGCGTTGAGAGTTTTGAACCTTTTGGGTGGTGGAGCCATGAACGACGAAGCTCGCATGTACCGATTAAATGGCATTGCGCACGTGGCTGGATACATCGACCAAGAGGTTAGTTATACAACTTTATTATTACTATTATTGTTATTGTTATTGTTATTATTGTTATTATTATTATTATTATTGTTGTTGTTGTTGTGAGTTGTTAGTATTATTATTATTATTATTATTATTATTGGGAGTTGTTAGTATTATTATTATTGTAGTTGTTAGTGTTATTATTTCTGTTGGTATTGTTATTATTGTTATTGTTGTTATTATTATTCATATTAATTTTATTATTATCCTTCTTAGTAACTATTGTCGTGGATGTTATTATTATTGTTATTGGTTATTTATTTTTATCACTTTTATTAGAGAAAATAGAAAAGTAATGTGGTTGTATAATAATGTTTTTAAATTATATTTGCTGTTATTAGTATTGGTCGTAGGTTGAGGATTTTCTTATCCACATTTTGCAGCCTACTAGGGTTATTAACAGTGTCCGAAGACAATAGAATATACCTTTACATGACCAGATCATACCGTATCTGGAGACCGCGGGCTTGTATCACTTGGCTAGGCTGAATAGTCAGTGGTTCTGGGTTGATGAGCTTCTACTTAGCGCATTCGTTGAGAGGTGGCGTCCTGAGACACACACCTTTCACATGCCGTTTGGGGAGTACACCATCACTTTGCAAGATGTGGCATATCAGGTGGGTTTGCCCATCGATAGGGAGGCCGTTAGTGGGTGCCTGACTGACTTTGAGAATCTGATAGAGAACGGAAGACCCGCATGGGTGTGGTTTCGCGAGTTGTTTGGCAAGTTACTGCCGCATAATAAAATCAAGCAGATGACGGTGTGCTACACAAGGTTCCATGAGAGGTTTCGACTTCTCCCAGCAGATGCGAGTGAAGAGACCGTGCGCATATACGCGCGTGCCTATATTATGATGTTGTTGTCCTCTCAGCTGTTTGCGGACAAGAACGCAAACCGGGTTTACCTTCGGTGGTTGCCTTATTTGGCATCGATGGACGACTTGGGCCGATATAGCTGGGGCTCGGTTGTACTGGCCTGGTTGTATAGATGTCTTTGTCGTGCGACAAACAAAAACGTGGTTAACTTGGCCGGGCCACTACAGCTTCTACAGTCTTGGATTTTCTAGAGGTTTCCCATGCTCAGACCCAGTGGTTTTGATGTGTTCGGGTTTCCACTTGTATTCAGGTACGGTTTATTTTTTTCGGTCCATAACTTGTTCAATTTAATGTGTTGTCATCCCTTATGACATGCTTTATTGAAACTTGTAGGTGGGCAACATATCTACCGAGAAACGATGCAGTGGATCAAAGAGTGGTGTCTGCACGCCTTTCTTTGGATAGATTGCGTGACCGCGATGTGAGTCGTTTAGTTATTGCTCTTAGAAGTAGTCGTTCATGTTTACTATGATGGTCTAACGTAACATTACCTTCTCCGAGAGAGTTTGTGTGGGATCCTTATTCTTCTCCCGAGGTTGCTGTTGTTGTTCATCCAGAGATACTTGTGGACGAGCACCGTAGGCTATGGACGGAGGTCACTAGGCTGATATATTTTGCTGCGATTGAATGGAATCAGGTGGATAGGGTGGTTCCGCAGTTCGGCGGGTTCAGCATCTCCCTCAGTTGGCTCTGAACATAGATTGGCTCCATGCGAAGGATGGGAGGGGTGGAGATTGATGGTTCCCCAGATATTATCAGGAATGGCATTTGCATTGGGAGAACAGGGTTGATTCAGTCATACCGGTCGATCGAGTAGCTGATCCAGGTCAATCAGCTGAGTACTTGGACTGATGGTGCCGTGTGGCCCACAGATTCCTGTCTCCAGATGTTGCATTTCATGATCCTAGACCGATTGTGTTGACCGAGGAGGCTTGTCACAGAGGATCGTCGCAGGCACCTCCCAGGGTGCAGGTTCCCGACAGACCGGACAACAGGCGAGTGGACCGGCGTTGACGTATAGGCACACGTGCCACCGATCAAGAGTGACGATGGCTCGACGACCGTTTGGATGAGGACCTAGGTGGTGCTGATGATGGAGGTGTTGTGGATCATCGTGTTCCTCGACGTAGAGCCAGGCGACAAGGTGGGTGGGATGGTCGTGGACAGGCTCGAGGTAGGGGTTCATCTGCTGGGGATGATGGTGCTCACCAGGCTATTGGTGTGGATGTTGGGGGTTTGGACACAGGGATGGATCAGCCCACCTATGATGTAGGGGGTAGCTCTCAGATGTTCGGTGGTGTCGGACCACAGGGATTCGCTGACTTTACTACCGCGGCCGTCGGCATGGACATCTATGATCCTGTTAGTCAGTCAGAGTTCTTTAGGGATATCGCAGACATTCTGATTAGTTATGTGTTGTTTTTACATATGGTGGGAACTATGTTTCATTATGTTTTTAGCGGCATCTTTATGGTTTTATGTCTTAGACTGTTGTTATATGGTATTAAACATTTGTGTGTTATATATGTTTTAGGAACTATGGTTATGAACTCATTTGTCACAACTATTACGCTCATTCATAAGCATACCAACGTGTTTCACTTAAACATCTAAAATTAAAGTACTTAAAATGGCGAACTTAATACAATGAACAAACGAACGACATTCATTGATTCAAGACCTAACATTACTCAAATTAAGCATTCCTAGAACAACATAGACGACAACAACAAGACCATAAACATCATAACATCTAGCCATCCCCAGCAGTAGTATGTCTTCACTGGTCACAGTTCCTGCGCGTATGACCAAGCTGACGGCCGAGCGCACAGCGCTTCGGGTGGTTCTCAACAGACTGATCCATGCTCCCACGGATCCTGGTTGCCTTCGGACGTCCTTCCCTAGCATGCCTCATGTTAGGATCAGGAATGATTGTCGGTCCAGCATATGGGGGCCATAGGTCTTTTGGGATAGGCGGAAAAAAACCTTGCTTGTACACGTTGAACACCTCAGTCATACGATACACCTCGTGAACATATGACGCCCAATTCAGGCGCGAGTGTGAGCAACATGCAATGGCGTGACAACATGCATAATGGAGCGCCTGAAAGTGGCCACAATCGCATGTGTGATCCTTAAGGAAAACTCGATAGCTACCTAGCGAGAAGTTTCCGGTCGGTGTGGTCTCAGCCACCGTGTACTCCGATTGGTGCCTGTCGTATAATGTGACGGTGAAGCACATGGAGTCTCTTATGTTCTGATCAATAGCCTTCACCAACGCCTGACAAAATTCATGCCCAGATCCCAGTTGTGCCTCCGCCGTCTATCTGTGGACCACGAATAGCTCAGCAAGCCTCCCATAAGTTGACTTAACCAACGAAGTGACCGAGAGGTTGCAAGTTCCCTTTAACACGGAATTCACACATTCACTAATGTTGGTTGTCATGTGCTCAAACCGTCTACTGCTATCGTCATGTTGGATCCACTTGTCATACTCCATCCGGTTGGCCCAGTCACACATGGCCGGATTCTCAGTGCGCATGATGTCAAACCAGTAATAAAACTCTGCTTCAGTTTTTGTATAAGCAGCATTCACCAGCATCCTCCTTGCATCTTTACCTTTGAAGCTAAGGCTGAAATTCGCTGCCACTTGACGAATACAGTACGCTCGAAAAGCACGTGGAGGCAGCCAACCATTTTCGGGGGCCTCAAGTGCAGCCTTTATGCCATTATGCCTGTCAGATATAACAAGGATACCCTCCTGTGGCGTCACATGCGATCGTAGGTTGGACAAGAAGAAGGACCATGAATCTGCATTTTCTCCCTCCACAAGGGCGAAGGCTATCGGGAGGATGTTCGATTTCCCATCCTTCGCTATCCGTCAATACTCACGAGGGGCTTGCAATGTCGGAAGGCCTCGATGCAGGGTGAAAATGTCCAGAAAAGATGATGAAAGTACACCATTGACTCATTGATCTGATCCCTAAGTCGAACAGGAGATGTTTTCAACACAATGACTGTCCCGGCCATGGTCGACTGTACCCCTAGCATTCAACGTGGCAACTCAGCGTACGACTCTTCCTAGTCTCCATATATTTGTGCTACTGCCTTCTGTTTTACCATCCAAACCTTCCTGTAACTAGGCCTGAACCCGTAATCGGCTTCTGTTGCTTGTTGCAAGACCTTTACCGTAACTACAGCATCCGCCCTAACCAACGGAAAAATCCTCGCACAGATAATGTGGTAATCAAGCTGATGGTGATCACTGGAAATAGAGGTGGCCAAGCAAGTGTGCGGACCATTGTACCTCCTAACCTCCCAAGTACCCTTTCGTGCACGAAGCGATATGCGAATCAACCAACTACAACCCTTGCCGAACTCCTTGCATTTTCCATGATACTTCAAATGATCCGATTCCAAGACTCTGTACTCAACACCTCGATGGATGCTATAGTCCTTCACACTCAGAACAGCTTCATTTTTATTCTGGAATAATTGCCCAATCTAAAATTCTGTAGAAGAACCCCCAATTGTAGCACCTCCGTCCGCCTGTTGACCCAGAGCCTCCAAGTTTAGAGTGGAGAAGTGTGGAGGATACTGCTGTGTGCCAGAACTTGAAGGCCCATGCTGTTCATGTGGATTGGCACCTGTGTCATCATCACTGTCCCCAATGATATCTACAGGCTCCTAGTCAGAGTCATCGTTCCGCATTGCATTCTCTACTCGATCAGATTCTCCAAAGGCTTGAACATCATGTATCATGCCACCACCGGTATCCACCTCAAATGCCTACTGCCAGACCCCAGGATTCTCCAACGGTACAGAACCCACTACCTCCGTTCGATCTAAATCATCCGCGAAGGAAGGGGATGCGACCTGCGGAGCAGATGGTCTTGTCGCAGGCATCGAACTAGACGCACCGCCTGCGGCAGTCGAGCTATGAACTGGAGCTGATGTCCCCGAACTATTGACACCAACCTCCAACTTCGCATACAGCTCATGTATTCTGACCTCCGAAAAACTCCTAACACAATGAAACAGAACCTTAATATCTTCATCAGCCGCTAGTACAAACGTATCATACTTAACACCGGTCGAGACAACTGCGATGGGAATCTTGTAGAATAGCTACTTCACCCACTTGCTCCCAAATACCCCAAACTTCTGCAAGATGCTGTTCTTTACATCTGACAAAGTGCTTGATGAACTGATGAATACACTCAATGATTCTCTGTCAGCGAACTTCACACCATATTTTTTACTTCTTTTAATTTTTCCAGAGCAATGCACTAAGACAAGAAAACTCTCTTCCTCACTTGCCATTAAGTGATAATGATCTCTTCAGCAACTTTAATCTCGCTCATATATATATAGAATTCTTCTCCTCCTAAACCGTGGCTGCCTACAAGGATTTATGAGTTTAAAAAACCCTTCATAGACTATGGCTGGCTATAGGGTTTTTTGGTCATATTGTTTCCTTCCTAAACCGTGGTGACCTACCACGGTTTACCTTCAAAGCTTCTCCTTCATAAACCATTGCAAGCTGACACGGTTTACATGTAAATAGGAAACCGTGATTAGCTCCCACAGATTACATAATAATAAAAAAGGACATGCACGTAAGGAAGTTCCAATTGTTGCATTCAGGTAAAGTTTTCTCTAATTTATTTTATTCCAGTACATTGTCCTAAAAAATATTTATCATATAAATAAAATAAATACAATAAAAAATAAAAATATGAAAGAAAGTACTATACATTTTATAATGTCAAACAAAAAGAAAATGTTCTATAATTTTTTTAGTATTGTTAGTACTCTTTAATTTAGTATCATTTTAGATTATAAATTTTTATTATTTATAACTCTTTTGTTACTTATACTTAGTATATATTAAAAACGAAAATAAAGTACATTGAAAAGTACAATAAAAACGAAAATAAAAAACGAAAAAAAATTTCATACAAATATAGTATATAATAATTACAACCAATAACATATATCATATGAAAAAAATTATAATAAGTAAATAAAATTCATATAAATAAAACCAAATAAAAAAATAAAAAATTTTATACACAACATAAATATAGTACAATAAAGGATACAGAAAAAGAATTTATATAAACAAAAAATAATAAAAATATCATAAAAATTAATAAAAATAAAAATTTATATCAACAATAGTTGTCATATGAATAAAAAAATACAATAAAAATATGACATCAGAACACTAAAAAAATAACATCAAAATACTAAAAATATAATATAAAAAATATTTATCATATAAATAAAAAAATACAATAAAAAATATAAAAATCAAAATATGAAAGAGAGTACTAAAAATATTAAAAAAAAAATAAAATATTTATATTTGCAATGATTGAAATAAATTTGGAAAATTTTGATGAAAAAAAAATTTGGAACCAAGAACATACACAAAGAACTACTGTGAAAGTTATATGGTTACTTGCATTCTTTTTATAGAAGAAAATAAAAGGTAGAGTTGGTAGAAATGGAATAAATTTTTCACCAAATTTCTCAACGGTAATTAACCTTCCCCAACGTGAATGCAGAAACTTGAATTTTTTGCTTCACATGAACGTACGTTCACAGGTGAAAGCGCTTCTGGGTTCAGAGTTTCAAAAAGTTGTCAAACATATAAAATGGGACGTTAAAGACATTCAAACGGGCTTATCTCTTTCCCAACATGAACCCCAAACACACTCATAGTTGAAGACTTCTCCAGTATAAACCGCTGGAACCCTTCTACGGTTTATGCACATTGCTATATACACAGAAACCGTAGAACCCCTACCACAGTTTTTTCACAAAATCCTTCATACAAAAACCGTTGAACCCCTACCACAGTTTACATGTATTTAGAAACCGTGGGAATTCATCAATGGTTTATATAGTTTGGTGAAAAGTTGTATTTTTGTATTCAAACTGCAAAAGTTGTATTTCTGTTATTTTGGAGTTCAAATGTTTTATTTTGGTATTTTGCCCTAAAAATAATAAATTCTGGTAATTTTCTAGTATTTCTCAATAAAAAAATCATGCTAATTGAAGGAAAAGATCATTGTCAAATGAACTTGTAATAGGATGATTTTTTATTAAAAAATAAAAAATATACTATATTTCAAAAAACAAAATATAAGAATTGAATTATACAAAGTACAGTTAAATTAATTTTTTTAGGGAAAGAAAAATTAGGTGAGCCTATCGTTAAATTGAATGGGTCTCGATAAATATGAAATTTGTATTTATTTATTTATTATACATTATGTATGTATGATTTTGACCGTACGCTATTCACTCTGAATATCATCTCCATCATATTATACCTTTCTTAACTTGAACGTTGGAGTAGCTTTGTAAGTGTCCATTGGCACTGTTTTTAGAAAAATCGACGTACACTTCATCCCGTCCAAGAAAAAGCAAGTTCAAGCACTGAGTAGGACAAACTATACCTTAGAGCCGGCTACTCACGCAGGAACAAAAATGATCCGGGCCCACAATAGCAACAATCTCGGAACCTGGTATAACTGGTAGAGATAACCTCCCTAACAACCGCTCTACTCAAACTATCACTATCCCAACAAGTTCGGATAACATCCAGCATAGACTCCGTCAAACTAGCAACAAAGATACCAATAACAAACCTAATACGAGTAACAAACTGCACAACAACAATTCTCTTTATATAAGAGTAACCTGCAAATAAAGAGGTATACAATTCATTCTAGTTTCTACTCTGAACTCTCTCACACTCATACTTACTTGAGCGTTGGAGTCCCTTTGCAGGTATCCAATGCCGCCTCCCCACAAGAAGACGAGGTTCCATAGTCTTTACTCCAAGGAAAGCCAGTTCAAGCATCAGTAGAACGATCTATACCTCGGAGTTCACTTTCACACAGGAACATTTGGCGCCCATCGTGGGGCCGAAATTTTTCTAACCCCTCAACTATTTACTCTGCATATTTTTTCATTTCTTTTTGCAGGACACGAGACATGGCGGACGAGCACAGTCACGCTCATTCCGATATCAATCATGCCGAAATTTTGGCAATCAATGAAGCCCTCAGGGACGAAAATTAAAGAATGGCCGAGCTCCTGCGACAGATGGAGCATGACCGTAGCAAAGGAGAACACTGAAAACAAGAACGACAATGATGAACACACATCGGAAACTAAACACGCCATCCCAAAAACCTCAAAAACAACCACGAAAAGAACCAACCCCTTCACAAAAGAAGTTATGAACTTTGAAATGCCCAAAAACTTCACCTTACCTTCAACCCTAAAACCCTACCAAGGAATAGGAGACCTAAATGTCTACGTCACCAAGTTCCATGCCATGATGTTCATGAATAAGGAGTCTGACCCAATCCTATGCCGAACCTTCCCAACCTTCCTGGACGGAGCCGCCTTAATCTGGTTCTCCAACCTACCCGAGGGTTCCATCTCAAGCTTTGATGAGCTGGTTGACCAGTTTGTCAATCATTTCACTGCATCCAAAATATATGTTCACAATTCTGATTACCTGAGCACCATCAAGCAAGGGTCGAACGAAAGCCTAAAAGACTACATGACTAGATTCGCTGAAGCAACCAACAAAATACCCAACCTAAACCCTGAAGTGCACCTCCACGCCCTAAAAAGTGGCCTCTGACCAGGGAAATTCCAAGAATCCATAGGGATAGCAAAACCAAAGACCCTAGCCGAGTTCCGAGAAAAAGCGAAAACTCAGATCAAAATTGAAGAATTTCGAGCACTACGAAGAGCAGAAAAACCTACTCCAAATAGGGAAGAAGAAAGACAAAACAGACACCCGACTAGCAGGACAGACCAGAGGTCGTTCAGATTAACTCCTAAGTTCGACAGCTATACCCCCTTTAACGCAAAAAGAGAGGACATTATAAAAGATATACTACACTGAAAACTCATCAAACCCCCAAACAGAGCTGGTACATATCAGGACCAGCGACATGTGGACAGATCAAAGTATTGTGCTTTCCACCAAAAGTATGGCCACACCACAGACGACTGCGTAATAGCAAAAGATGTCCTTGAGAAGCTGGCCCGCCAGGGACTGCTAGACAAATATATCGACAGCCGAGGACGAAGGCGAAACACAGAAGACCTTGGCCAACAACCCAAAGCAACTGACAATTCCCGAGATAAAGGGAAAAAAGGTAGATAGTGATATCAATCCACCACGTAGGATAATAAACTGCATTTCTGGTGGTTTTGTAGGTGGCGGATGTACGAACTCGGCAAGAAATAGGACATATCGAGCAATGATGACGATGACAGAATCAACTTCATCCCAACCTATCAACAAGGACAAGCCAGAAATTTCATTCGTCCCGAAGGACTAAAAGGCAAATGATAGAAACCTGGATGACCTAGTTGTCATCACAGCACAGGTCGGAGAACCACTAGTAAAGAAAATCTTGATGGATCCAGGAAGCAGCGCGGACGTGCTGTTCTATTCAACGTTCCAAAAGATGAAATTGAGCGACAAGAACCTCCAACCATCTTCCGGAGAACTGGTAGATTTCTCAGGTGAGCGTGTCTCCATCGAGGTTATATTTGGTTACAAACCACTTTTGGAGAATATCCTAACAGCAAGACAGTAGATATACAGTATCTTGTCGTGGATTGCAAAAACCCTTATAACATTATTTTGGGCAGACCATCTTTGAATGCATTCAATGCTATTGTTTCTACTGTGCATTTATGTGTTAAGTTCCTTTTGCAGGATAACAAAGTCATTACTATCCACGGAGATCAGAAAGAGGCCAGACAGTGCTATAACGCCAGCCTGAAAAATGAACAGCCAAGACAACCCGAACAGCAATACGTCCAAGCAGTTTATAACTCAGATCAACTACTTGCCCTGGCCGACCTGGATCCCAGAACTAACCATCAAGAAAGGCCGATGCCAATAGACGACCTCACTAAAATTCAATTAACAAATGACGAAGCTAAGTATACATACCTCGGCAACGCACTAAAAAAGGAAGAACATGATCAATTAACCGAACTACTAAGACACAACACTGACCTGTTCGCATGGACCCCAGTAGATATGCCAGGAATAGATCCCAACGTCATCTGCCACAAGTTAGCCATCAACCCGACAGTCCGACCTATAGCTCAAAAGAAACGACACCTCGGCACTGACAAGAGAGCAGCCTCTCTGGAAGAAACTCAAAAGCTACTTAACGCTGGCTTCATCAAAGAACTCAGATCCTCTACTTGGTTAGCCAACGTGGTAATGGTAAAAAAGAACAATGGTAAGTGGAGGATGTGTGTGGACTATACAGACCTTAACAAATCCTGTCCAAAGGATGCATACCCCCTCCCATGCATTGATAAACTTGTTGATAGTTCCTCTAGTTTTCAATGTTTAAGTTTCATGGATGCCTATTCTGGCTATAATCAAATCCTTATGCACGAGACTGACCAATATAAAACTGCTTTTATTACTGACAATGGAAATTTCTGTTATAAGGTTATGCCATTTGGACTCAAAAATGCAGGTGCTACCTACCAACGACTTATGGACAAAATTTTCATAAATCAAATCAGACGAAACATAGAAGTCTATATCGATGATATGGTGGCAAAATCAACACATACGGTAGACCACGTTAAAGACCTAACAGAGATATTCCAACAACTCCGAAAGTACAATATGAAGCTTAACCCTGAAAAATGTGCTTTTGGAGTACAGAGTGGAAATTCCTCGGCTTCATGCTCACTTGCCGAGGTATTGAAGCAAACCCCGAAAAATGCCAGGCAATCCTAAACATGCAAAGCCCAAAGACGGTCAAAGAGGTCCAACAACTAACTGGCCGACTTGCAGCCTTGGCCAGGTTCCTGCCTCGCATAGCCCACCGATCACATCATTTTTTTAAAAATCTACAGAAACAAGAAGAATTTCACTGGACCGAGGAATGCAAAACAGCTTTCACCGAACTCAAGGCCATACTTTCAGCTCCTCCAATCCTCCAAACTCCAGAAGCTGGTAAACCACTCTATCTATATTTATCTATTACTAACCAGGCTATCAGTTCTATCTTGGTAACAGAAACAGAAAAATAGCAACACCCAGTATACTTCGTCAGCAATTCTCTTCAAAACACCAAAGTTCGTTACCCAAATACTGACGAAGCCCGAGCTAGCAGGAAGATTAATCAAATGGTCGATCGAGCTGTCAGAATATGATATCCAATACCAATCCAGAGGAGCCATCAAATCACAAGCACTAGCCGACTTTATTGCAGAACTCACTGCAGAAGAGCAGGATCCTAAAGATAACATATGGACACTATATGTTGATGGAGCGTCAAACAGCAAAGTTTCCGGAGCAGGAATACTCCTCGAAGACAAACACGGAACACAATTAGAGCAATCCCTGTAATTTACTTTTCATGCAAGCAATAACCAAGCAGAGTACGAAGCTCTAATAGCAGGACTTCGACTGGCTCACACAATGGGAATAACACATTTAAACGTCAAATGTGACTCCATCCTTGTGGTGTAACAGGTAACAGGTAATTTCCAGGTAAAAGACCCGTTATTAGAAAAATACAATATCATAGTCAATAACCTCGTCAGTAATTTTCAAAAATTTAATATATCCCACATACCTCGGGAACAAAATGATAGAGTAGATATTCTCTCAAAATTAGCAACAACAAGAAGTCAAACTGCACCACCTATCTTATCCCAACTAACACTCGAAGAGCCTAGTGTTATGCTAACATCAATCTCGAGTATTTCGTAGGAAGATGACTGGAGATCACCCTTCATAACTTACTCGCAAACAGGTCACATCCCTAGCAACATCCAAAATCGACGAAAGTTCAAACGAAGAGCGAGTTTTTACACAATGCTCGGAACCGAATTATACAAAAGAGGATTCACAAGACCTCTCCTAAGATGTCTAAACACGGCAGAAGCCAAACTGGAAATAGATGAAGTTCATGAAGGAGTCTGTGGAACACACATCGGCGGCTGGAGTCTAGCTGCCAAAATCCTCCGAGCTGGTTACTATTGGCCGACGATACAACAAGACTGCATGAATAAAGTTAAACATTGTGACCACTGCCAACGTCATGCACCAATCATTCATAACCCAGCCGAGCAGTTACATACAATTCGAGATATGCTGGCCATTCAACAAATGGGGGCTAGATATCCTCGGACTATTTCCACCCGCTCCAGGCCAGGTTAAATTTTTAATTGTCGCCATAGATTACTTTACAAAATGGATAGAGGCTACACCATTGGCAAAAATCACTTCCGAAAAATGATTTCTTTTGTATGGAAAAACATACTATGCCGCTTTGGTATTCCTCAATTCATTATTACCAATAATGGTAGAGAATTTATAGATCAAAAGTTCACAAATTTCTTACAAAATTTCAAAATAGTTCAACAGTTCTCTTATGTCGAACATCCACAAACTAACGGCTTAGCTGAAGCCGCCAATAAGATCATTTTGTAGGGCCTTAAAAAGAAGCTCGACAACTCAAAAGGAGAATGGGCCGAGCTTATTCCTGAAGTACTATGGAGCTATAACACAACTGAACAATCATCAACAAAGGAAACACCTTTCAGGCTAGTATACGGATGCGATGCCATGATACCAATTGAGGTATCTCTACAAAATCCCAGAACAACAAATATCAATGAAAGCGATAATATTGAAAACAGAAGAGCCGAGGTCGACCTCGTAGAGGAAGATTGAGACAAATCAGCACTACAACAATTAGCGGCAAAATGAGTTATAGCTCGGAAATATAACAAGAAACTCAAAACAAGGAAATTCTCAGAAGGAGACCTAGTACTCAGAAAAGTTGAAGATATATGAAAGCCACAAGGACATGGAAAACTAAGTGCAAATTGGGAGGGACCATTCAGAATACAAAAAGTCATCGGCAAGAGAGCATACAAAATACAAAAGCTCGATGGAACTACCCTACCAAACGCTTGGAACATATCCTATCTGAAAATGTATTTCAGCTAGTCTATAAATCGGACATGGTGATGCACTCTTTTTCCTACTACCAGATTTTATCCCTGAGGAGGGTTTTGCTGGAGAAGTTTTAATGAGGCACACCACCCTGTATTCTTTTCAATCAATTTTATGCAAACTAAAAACAACTATCTATATCATATCTCACACTCCACTCGGGTGACTAAATTTAAACACACAATACTAACTTTCCGACGCATTCAAGCACATCTGACGAAAAACAAATCAAAGATTCCATACGTTTATCAAACCCAGTTCTAACCTTATCAAACTTTTTCAAACCAAAAGCATATACTGCCAAATAAACACAGTCAAACGTCTGCAAATAGCACTAATAGTACATATCTCGTTCCACAGTCTTATACACAAATCCAAAACGCAAACTGTTTAGAGGTACAAAAAACAAACACTTGTACCCTACTTCATCTCCTAATCATTCGATTCTCACAAACAAACAAATACTAATATGCCAAAATATTTTTCAAACAATTCAAACATGAAATATGAACAAAGTCAAAACCTTAATATTATCATATTTTTTTGGCTAAAGGCCAGCAGTTTATAACAAAAAGCTGAGCGGCTATGAGTCAAACAAGTTCAAAAAACCTACATACACAAACAAAGCTTATTACAAACTTAAACATCAGGGTTTTCACCCTCACCCTCAACACCATCCTCATCCTCCACCAACTCATCACCAACAACAACTTTACAAGGGTCTATCTTTGACAAATCAGCAACAGGCGCCAGAAGCCTCGCTTGATCAACAGCCCTCTCAAATCTAGCCGAAAACATTTCCAAACCATGATCCTCCTTCTCAGTCTCAGCCTGTTTTTTCTCTACACCAAGCACCACAAGTCTAGCTTCAAGGGAAGTATTCTTCTCCTTCAATTCTTTCTCAACTTTCTCACAGGTCGTCAACCTCTCTTACAACGAATTGACCAAGTCAAGAGCATCACGCAACTTGCTCGACTTCTCCACATTCTCCTGCATCAGCTGAGTCATGGAAGCTTTATCAAAGGCGTCCCGAGCATGTTTAAGCTCCTGAGTCCAACCTATGCATATCAAACGAACTCCCAGAACTTGAATAACATAGAAACAACCCCAATCAAGCAAACAACACAAAGGGAAGCTAAAATACAGAAATAATAAAGATTACCTGCAAGTACTGAGCAACACCAACATCACCAACTTCATGGATAAGCTTCACATCAGAAGGACTTTGAGCATGCTCATCAGTAACAACAGGGCAGGAAAAATGTTCACCCCAGACAGATGTCAAATCTTCACTTCCCCTATAACCATGTAAAGCCCTCTGATTTTCAGTAAATGTTTTAACCTGTTCCAAATCAATGCCCTTTCCACCGAGCTTATCCTCGGCCCCATCAATGTCTTTCTCTTTCCTCTCCATTTTCTTCCTTTTATAGCTAACCTTCTTAACTGGGGAACCCTGATTCACCTCGGCACCCACCTCGGCAGCAACCTGACTGCTCGAACCTTGCCTCTCAACATTCTTTGACCGAAAAAAGGCCCGTAAACAACTAGACGTCACCTTGGGAGCTTTCTCCACTACAAAAAGTCAAAGACAGTAAAAAAACCAAGGAGCAACACATTCATACAAAAAAATGAAAGAGACCAGAATTATTTACCTATATATTCAGACAAAGCATCTTTATCAGACTCAAGTTCAAGAATATCCACAACAGAAAGCAGAGAAGACGATGATATATGATTTACTAAGAATTCAACAACAATTTCATTCCTATACTCCATTATATCCATACCTAGAATTTGCCTAGGCCTTGGAACCCAGAATACGGGGAATCTCTCAAGCAAACAATGATCAACATACCACAGAAAATCACTCTCAACTACACCAATTTTCAAAAACATAGATTTAAAACCCTTAAACGACGAACGGTATAAGCTGAAAATAGCACGCCCAGGGGCACTGTCAAGATTCATCTAACACCCCCTCTTCACACCCTTGCATTGAAACAGCGCGAAGAACATCTATCAAAATTTCAAAAGCCCTAACAAACGCCCAAGAATTGGGATGCAATTGTGATGGGGTACATTTCAATTGCATCAAAATGCCACATTCAAACTCAGAAAACGGAAACCTAACCCCTAACTCCATGAAAACAACACTGTACATATAGAAGTATTCAAACCCCTCACCTCGATGGAAAACCCGATCACTAGCATTGCATGGCGAAAACCTAAGGTTTATCCCACTACCCTCCCTAACCCGAGACGACGGCAAACCCAATTGAGACACACTAAGGTCATCATCAAAACTGGAAACCCAACCCTTCACCGAATCAGCAACCCACCCGTACGGATTCACAGGATCCCAAACAAATATCTCTTCTACAATCTTATCAGTATCATCAGCCACCTCTTTCTTTTTCTTACCCTTAACCCTCTTGTCAACCACTACAACCTTCCCCTTATCCATCAGCAAAGATACAACGAAACCAGAAGAAGAGAAACAAAAGCAGAAAGCAGAAACCACTAACCTTTTTTGCTCATTTCCAAATGCCGCAGAAAAGAAGTAGAACAAGAACAGTAAACCAAGAGTCCAGAAAACTCACCAACTAACTAGCCATGTCCCCAGATAAAAAACCAAAATCCCCAAACAAATTTCAACCATTGATTGCAAATACCAATTCCCATATCAACGATCCTGATCCACGACCGTCTCCATTCTCAATACAGCATTAAAAATGCACGTCTCCCGAAAATCTCTCTCCCTTACAATTAATTTACCGCCCAAAATTTCAACCTTGACTAATTTTTCAAAAACCCCGTGAGCAAACAAGTCGACCTTGGGGGATGCCATTATACTCGGTCCCGAGCTGTATAATAAGCTCGACCTGTTATAGCTCGGCCTTGAAAAACAGGTCAAGCTTGGGGCTATGATCCGTTACTCAAACCCTGGCCCACAATAGCAACAATCTCGGAACCTGGTATAACTGGCAGAGATAACCTCCCTAACAACTGCTCCACTCAAACTATCACTATCCCAACAAGTTCGGATAACAACCAGCATAGACTCCGTCAAACTAGCAATAAAGATACCAATAACAAACCTGATACGAATAACAAACCGCACAACAACAATTTTCTTTATATAAGAGTAACCTGCAAATAAAGATGTATACAATTCATTCTAGTTTCTACTCTGAACTCTCTCATACTCATACTTACTTGAGCGTTGGAGTCCCTTTGCAGGTATCCAACGCCGCCTCCCCACAAGAAGACAACGTTCCATAGTCTTTACTCCAAGGAAAGCCAGTTCAAGCATCAGTAGAACGAGCTATACCTCGGAGTTCACTTTCACATAAGAACAAAAAATAATAAGAGTTATTAGGCGGAATATCATCAATGATCAAAAAGAAAATATTCCTTGTAACTCTAAGATTCCATGTATTCATACCTTGACTCAAAACATAAAGTCATGCCCAATAAGAATAAAAGATAGATTCACACGAAAAGGGTGGCCCCTACCACATACCCTACCTCTTTAAAGATGTCGGACACGACATAAGAAACCAGTCTTACTTATCCAAATAAGTAACGACCTCTCCCAATCTCTCCTACTATCTCTATCTCCATTAAAAGATAGATCCTAACATATCTCTCAAAAATGAAGGGAACAGTCATCCACCTAAAAAGGTGGTGGAACTACTCCAAAAAAGGTGGTTATTGGCTCTATTATAAATATAATGATACCCTCAAGTATATTTACGTTCTAACCTACTAAAAACTTGCAAAAAGTCCTTGCTAACTTAAATATTGGAATTTTTTGTAGGTACCACCCCACCTCCTCACGAAAAACTATGGTGCTTCGCCATAAGAACAAGTCAGACGCTGCCTCACAAAGACATTAGACTTCACGTCCAGACCAAAATCAATGTTTCAGGTAACCCTCAAAATACCATAGTTGTCCCTTAGTTAATGAATTATTAAATTGACATATTTATGAAGCTACATTTGATTGAGGTAATTTTAAAAATTGTATAAATAAAATTTGAAGAAATAAACAATTGAGCGGAAGAAATTTTTTTTTTTGAAATCAAACATATGCTCACTTCATATTGAAAAGTTATATTTAAAATGAATATGAATTTTTTTTTAAATCTAATTCAATGGTTTTAATTTAGACTATCAAATTTTATTCTTTTGACAGATATATTTTTAAAATTTAAATTATATCTGGTTTAAAATTAAAATTGAGGTATTATTAAATTTCCCGTAACAAATAATAGTAGTAGATGGCAAAAATTTTTTTATTAGTTCTTTATGCATTTTACAAATTGTGAAAAGTTGTTATCACTAAAGACAAAAATTATGCACCAATAGTCAATATTAATGCATTATTTTAAGTTTATTTTCCATATTTTATCTAGAAATTAATTTTTGGTCTTAGTAAGTACTAAAATTTGTATAAAGAACTAAAATATAAACCATTTTAATTAGTTTTTTTTATTTTCATCTTTAAATCATTGTCCTATATTAAAGCTCAAATATAAGTAACAAAATGTTAAAAGGTATTTTACACACAATGCTTAGGTAATTTTTGTCCGTTCATAATTTTTTTTTCAATCTTTTCAATTTTATTTGTGTACAAGATATAATGTAAAAATTCAATAATAAAAAAACTGTACATACTTTATACAAAAATAATATTATAACCAAATAAAAATTTTGAAGTGAACAATTACATATTTTTAAGTTTATTTTCTTTTTTAAAATAATATGTCAATCTACGGTTAAAATTTGTATGTTATTTTTGTATTGATGTCATTTTTTTCTCTTTTTCTGTAATCACGATTTTTGGTTTAGCATTCTGTTTATTTTAAATGAATGTTTTGTATAAATAATAAATTATTTTTCAAGACATAACTTATAATTCGTTAAGATCAATTCTACTGATTATTAAGAGTAATATTAAGACAATAACGTAAAGTTATATTATTTAACTTAATATTTATAATTTTATATATATAATATCTATAATTATATATTTATTATATCTAAGATTATTTATTTATTTTAGTAATAATTAAAAATAAAAAATAAAAAATATGACTCTTTATTTTTAAACTATTATTCTCAAATATTTTTAAGGGTAAATAACACTATTAAACCGAATCGAAAAGAACGTATCGTAATTCATCCAAAACAGAAATCCACACGTGAATCACCCAAGCAGCATTTCTATACAAATTGAAACAGCATTGTTAGATTTAGGTTCCTATGTAAATCAAAAGAGGTGTGGTCGAATTATTCATTATCAAAGTAAATCTAATAGGGGTCTTTCGATTTATGTGAACGTACACAAAGTTTTCATATAAATCTACAACATCTATTTCGATTTATATATATATAGCACCTATCCTAGTAAATCTCATGGAGCCAATTCGATTTATGTACAAAAGGTGTGATGGTGTAATTCGAATGGGACTGATTAGATTTAATAGGATCAGAACGCCTATAAATATAAAACCAAGGTCAGTTGAGAATGAGAGTAAAAACCACAATGGCTAATGAAGAGAGCTTTGTAGTATTAGTGCACTATAGAGGGTCGATAAAGAAAAAAAAATACGGTCAGAAATTAAGTTCACTGATAAGGATCCCCTTAATAATTTTTCTAAAACCTTCAACTAGTTTCAATGAGTTCTTGAATTCTATAATCCAGAAGTTGGGGTTACAAGGCGTGAAACGGGTTGAAAAGTTGTTTTATAGAATCCCGATCTCAGTTTTGCGGGATGATGTGAAGTACGATTTGTTAGTAATAGGTAGTGATGAGGATTTGGAAGTTCTATTTCATTGTCGCCAGCAGTTTTCCGAGGTGAGGATGCCTGAGTTGTTGGCCAAGCTTGTGGATGTGGTTTCCAGCGCAGGCGGTTCGAACCGGAACCCCCAAGCCGTTGCAACGGCCGCATGTTCTACTTTGAGGCCAAGTGGTGCCTCGTCATCGATGCCTGTGATTGCGCCTGAGGCAATGTTGGTTGCATCCTCATCCTTCGCAGTGGATCTAAATCGCAGTGGTGACAGAGCAGTTGGTATTGTTGATACGGCACCGGTTTCGTTGCATGGGTTTGCACCGGATGGTGTAGATGATGTATTACGGGATGATGATGAGGATGACGATGTGGAGCCGGACATGATTGCTGATGAGAGTGGTGAAGATATAGTAGGGAGCAATCCAGTTGGGGGGTGCGGGAGGGTCTAGTTCAGGGACGCTGCAGTACCCCCTCACTTTTCTACGTTGGACTTGGATGCTATGAGACAACAGGCGGATCATTCCGAACATGTTGGATTCAGTGCTAGAGGCACACAGCAAGGCGGGGGGGGGGGTAACAAAGTTTCAGGTCAGTCAACAGTTTCAGGACAAAGAGGAGGCCATGTTAAGTGTGAAGACCTACAACATCCGACGCGGGGTTCAGTACAAGGTGGTTCAGTCCGATTATCGCAAGTATTATGGGAAGTGTAAGGAGTTCGGCAATGGGTGCGCATGGTGTATTCGGATAAGTCTTCGGCAGCACAAAGGGATTTGGGAGGTGAAACGGTACAATAGCCCTCATACTTCTCTAGCCACCTCGATATCGAGTGACCACAGGAGTCTCGACTATCATGTGATCTTAGCATTCATAATGCCGATGGTTAGAGCTGATGCTGCCGTGTGTATCAAGGTCCTCCTGAATGCGACAGAGGCACATTTCGGTTTTAGACCAACTTATAGGAGGATTTGGATGGCGAAGAAGAAGGCAGTGGCACAAATCTACGGAGACTGGGATGAGTCATACAGTGAGCTGCCATGATGGGTTCTAGGTGTACAAGTGACGATGCCAGAAAGTGTTGTAGTTATGAGGACGAGTCCTGTGCGTGTGGGAGGGCAAGTGGATGATGCCCATGCGTACTTCCACCATCTTTTTTGGACATTCCCACCATGTATTGAGGCTTTCCGGCATTGCAAGCCGTTGGTTAGCATCGATGGTACCCACTTGTACGGAAAATATGGGGGGACATTGCTCGTTGCGATTGCTCAGGACGGGAATTCCAACATCCTACCTATTGCATTCGCACTTGTGGAGGGTGAGAATGCTGAGTCATGGGCATTTTTCCTCTCCTACCTCCGCCAGCACGTCACTCTGCAGCCAGGCATCTTAGTGATATCAGATCGGCACAATGGCATAAAGGCTGCATTAGAGGCACCTGAGGGCGGTTGGCTACCACCCGCTGCCTACCGTGCATTCTGTATTTGACACGTGGCTGCCAACTTTGCCCTCACCTTTAAGGGCAAGGATGCACGGAGGCTTCTGGTGAACGCAGCTTATGCCAAGACCGAGGTGGAATTCAATTATTAGTTTGATATCCTCCGTTCTGAAGATCCGGCCATGTGTGATTGGGCTAACAGGATTGACTATACACTATGGACACAGCATCGGGATGAGGGAAGGAGATTCGGGCATATGACGACAAATATCTCTGAGTGTGTGAACTCGATTCTTAAGGGGGTTAGGAACCTTCCAGTGTGTTCTCTGGTGAAGTCCTCGTACGGACGGTTGGCGGAGCTTTTTGTGCGCAAGGGAAGAGAGGCAGAGGCACAGCTGGGTACCGGACAACAATTTAGCCAGCAGCTGGTTAAGGCTATAGAGGCCAATCTAAAGGCGTCTCGGTGTTTTACAGTGACTTTGTATGACAGGGAGAACTCCGAGTTCACAGTGGCGGAGATCACCCCTACTGGATCATTTTCACTTGGTAGTTATAGAGTGTCACTACAGGCACAGACATGTGATTGCGGTTATTTCCAAGCACTTCATTATCCATGTCCTCATGCCTTGGCCTGTTGTGCGTATTCACGTCTGACATGGCACCCCTATGTACATGAGGTATATAGCCTGAGGTTGGTATTCAACGTGTATTGGATGGGATTTACCCCACCAATACCAGAGGGTTTTTGGCCACCATACGATGGACCGACAGTCATCCCAGACCCCTCCATGAGGCGTGCCGCTGAAGGACGCCCCCGAAGCACTAGGATCCGGACTAGCATGGATGAGGCTGACCCAAACAGACTGAAGACATGCGGGTTGTGTCGAGAAGCAGGACACACATGTAGGCGATGTCCACAAGGTGGGTTCGGATCGGCACCAAGAGACTCAGCCTAGGCCTTACTTAGTTATTTAGCATAAGAGTATGTCAGCATTTAGGTTATGTGTTGTCATGTTCAGTGTTATTGGGTTTACGTACCACCAACTCTTAGTTGTATCCTTTTATGTATTTCCAATGTAATTGGGTAATGTCGTCATCGTTATATATAGTATCTATGTTGGAAACTATTGTATTAATTTCCAGATGTGTTGCTTAAGTTACTTTTTATCCTTTTTGAACGCTCGATTTGTTCTGCTTCAACAACGGATACATCGGTTATGCATAAACATATCACAAGTTAAACATAGTAAAACATAAGTAACACGTGCAACGATACATCTAGGAAATCATGCTCTCATGCAGCACATACATGTAACAATAACTCATCCAAATAGATGCGACCCTGTGAAGCAGCATCGTGCCCGTTGGACTCTACGAGGTCTATCGGTGAGTGGCAGCTCATCCTCATCCGCACCGTCGCCAGCTGCCTCCTCCTCCTGTACAACCAGTGTGGGTGGTCTGGAAGATCCGCCCTCAGTCTGTGGAGGTGGCCCAGAAGGCCTAGTCACAATCTGCGGGCCTGCTAGGTGAGCTGAAGGAGGAGTACCACCCAAGGCAAAAGGCTCGTGTGGCATGCCAGACGGAGAAGCATTCAGATCAACGACAAGGTGTGACTGGGGTCCGGTGGCAGAATGTCTCTAACGTGCTGCCTCGTCCTCCTGCATGATAACACTAATCTCCTCCAAAAAATGTGAGGATCCGAACTCCGCATCAAGCCCATCACTAGTGAGCTTGTCCGACAACAAACGACCAGGGCTAACCCATGTCTGGCTCTCATGGACAGGATGGTCATCATTGGGGACACCAACAAAGTAATCGCCGAATGCCCCTCCGGCGCCCCCGCTAGGACCCTCGCCAGTATTCTCTCCCGCACCTGAGCCATACCAGTCCCCACCATGTGAGCCGCTACCTCTAGTGCCGTGCTTCTATCCACCAACTCCACCGGGCATGCCACCCGCATCTCCCCTGCCATCCCCTCCTCCGTGATCACCACCGTCGTCGTCATCCTGTCCACCTCTCCCTCTACCTGCAGGCCTACATTGTCCACCCCTACCACGTCGTGCATGTACACGTCCCCTCCCCTCGCCCGCCTCCATAGCCTGATCGAGCCACTGCCACTCACAGCCATTCCGACGTGTACCAACACGAGCTCTCTGCTCTACTCTACGTCTATCTGGAACATCATCCACCCTATCCATGTCTGGAACTCGTCCTGGGCCTCGCTGAAGTGCCTCGGCAGGTATAGGAACTGCCCTGGGATCACCAAGTAGTAGCTCAGGTGACAAGAATCTCCAACCATGCTGGCCCACCAATCAAGAAAGTCATGTGACGGGCCTGGATTCGGAACAACGTCAAACCGAAGGACATGATCTACGCGGCTGTCCCAATGGAGGTGCCAGAACTGCAAGGTATACGGGAACCAACGGTCACCGCCTCTGCCATCCTTCGCCATCAAGAAATCAATGTTCAGTGCTGACCGTGGGAGAGGCTGAACTCCACCAAACTGAGGTAGCACTTGATCTACCTGGTGCCACTCTATGACAGCAAGATAAATCAGCGATGTCACGCTCCTCCACAACGCCATATGACGAGGCTCAAGTATCTCCGGGTGAACAACCTAGACTACTTCTGGAGTGCTATACGGCATCTAAGAAAACTGTGCAAAGTAATATACGTAGCAGCTATTAGTTAACAGTACATTGTTAAGAAGCTGACATTATATGTTAACTACTTAGATTTAGAAAAATACTCACATCACCAGCCTGAAGGAGATCTATCCTGAGCCTCCAATGAGCAGCCCGAGGTCCCCTCTCACTCGCGGTCGGGTTGTAACCGGACCACCTGAAAGCACATGCAACGGTATTAATAGAAAATTACCACGAAATTTAAAACAAAAACATAGAACATTAATATAACATCACCTCGACGCCAATGGCCAGCGGACGATATCATATCCAGCTGGTCTGAAGCCAGGAAATCGCCAGAAGATCTATGACTGAAGCAGCTGCAACGGACCGGCTAACTTGACAACGTTTCTGTTTGCCACGCGGCACATGCACCTGTATAACCATGACAAAGCAGCTGATCCCCAACTGTACCCCCCATGTCCTCAAGCCTGGCTACATACGGGAGCCATCTGATGTGTAGGCGAGTCCCAGACTTGTCCTCAAATAGCTGGGTACCCAAAAGCATCATGATATAGGCTCTAGCATACCGCTGGATAGTGGCATCGTCAGCCCCGTCAGGTATCTCACCAAAGGTCTCCTGCATCTAGCTGCATCTCACTGTAAACTTATTGATGCAGCCCGCAGGAGGCAATACACCTAGAAGCTCTTGGAAGCAAACCCAAGCTGGGCGACCGCCTTGGATGTACCGCTCGAACTCTGTCAAGCATCCACTAACGTACTGTCCATCTATCGGCAACCCTAACTGGTACGCTACGTCTTGCAGTGTAATCGTGCACTCCCTGAATGGCATATGAAACGTGTGCGTCTTCGGACGCCACCTCTCCACAAATGCACTGATCAACGGCTCATCCAATCTAAACCAGGTCTCGTTTAGCCTCGCAAGATGGTATAAACCAGCCATCTGCAAGTACGGAACGATCCTGTCATCCAATCGCATACCCTGCTGTCACCTCATGCTACCGATACATTGATGAGGCTACATAAACAACATAACAATTTCTCCGTCAGCACTATATGAAAAATATCTACATAACAATAAAGTAATCCTAATAATCACATGAACGGAGTCAAATCACGCAACTGGGACGCACACAAAATCATTTCATTAATTCATGATATTGGGCATAATAAAGTTAATTCTTATACTTATAAAAAACAAATTTAACCAGCCAGCCCAACTCACGCTTTCGATATTCAATCACTAATCTTAATAATATCTAAATGACGGCCCACATCTACTTCAAAGTCTACTTTAATACTATTCTCTTTAAAAAAATGCGGTCAACTTCTTCATAGTCTACATCACTCAGATTGGTCCTTCTTATTCTACCACTATTTTAAATTTTAACTTTCTCGGCTACACCTCTTTACATTATTAAGCCACTAATTTACCCATTCTATCTAGTTTAAGGCTATTTGTTAAAAAATAAATTAACCCAGTTGTTTCATAATCTTCACTACTAACATTTTTCTTACCTATTCGTACCAACTACTATTTCTATAATACTGCTTTTGAAAAAATAAACGTGAATGATTAAACAATAATTTAAAAAAAAACTAGGACATACTAACCTCTTCATTGACGACACCAGCAATGTGGGAAACTCCGTCTAGGCGATAAAGTCGGTCCGGATTATCTCCCATCACATTAATTTTTTTGAAGTGTTGAGCATTTTTTTTTGGAAGGGATTTGGTGGGGAAGGGTGGTGGGGCATATGGTTCGAAAGTGACCTTTTCGAACTATATTTATAGTGAAGCTGGTAGTAAATCTATAGGCTGTGTTTCGAATTAGAGTGGGTGCAAAACATGCATAAATCGAATCAGTGGGCATAGATTTACTAGGTGCCCCACTAACGCATAAATCGAATTGGTCCCACTAGATTTACTAAAATAGGTGCTATATAAATTGAAACGGTTGCTATAGATTTACATTCAACATTGTGCATCTCCACATAAATCGAAACAGCCCTCTTAGATTTACCTTGGTCATGCTTAATTCAACCAAGGGTGTTTCGATTTATGAAGGAACGTAAATCTGCCAAAGCTATTTCGATTTATATAGAATTGCTCTCCTGGATGATTCACGTGTGGATTTCTGCTTTAGATGAATTGCGTTACTTCTTTTCATCTTTGGTTTAATAAAGTCAATTACTCTATTTTTAATTGTCAAATATGTTCTAAGTCATGTCAATCCACTTTCAAGGTTTTATTTATTAAAATCTAAATAAATATAGTGGCTAAGTAAACAACAGTTAAAAAAAGAAGTAAACAACAATTAAATAGTAAATGGTCTCAAAAGAAATTAAACGAATATATAATCGTCCTTGATCGCTGAACCACGTCCTTATTTTAAAATTATCTATTTATGATATTTTACTTCTATAATTAAAGTTATTTTCGTCATTTCAACTGTCATTACATGACAAATAATAACTTGACTAATTTTTCGTATCATGAATATTATATTCCACTTTTCTCAATTGACATACGTGACCATTTTCCAATAATTTTTCGAGATGCCCAAAATTATAACTGATCAGTCAGCATTCTTGGGACTTGGGAGTACTCCGTAACCGATCAGCATACTTGTTATATTAAGGATATTGCATGTAAGGCCGGCAATTATAGAGCAAAGATTCAATTTTCTTGAAGATGATTTTCGACAGAGGGGGACAATTTGGCCCTTGATTTTGTTTGCTATGAAACAATGCGAACTTTATGTTGAATTCAATTTACTTATTTAATCTAAATGAGTGACAAATCTATCAGATTGTACTAAAATTTAATTCACTACAATTTTATTCTCCCACCTTTTATATAAATCGTAATTTCTCGCCAAATTTTAAAATATAATGTAAAACATGAGATTACCATGACTTATTGTTTGTCGATTTTTAGTAAATCGATGGTAGTTCGATATCTAGTAGTTTGAAAGCGAAATCTACTCCTCTTTGTAAGTACCAATTTTCTAAAAGTGCATCAAAATGTCTTCGATTAGATGTGATTTGGGAATAAAGATAAATTAAAATATGTAATTCAAAATAAAAGATGAAAAGTTAAAGTTTTCGAAAAGAAATATTGATTGAAATTGAAGAGATTGTGTTGAAATCAAAACAAAGTAATAAAATTCCTTCAACTGAGTCAAATGACTTTAACGTGAAAAATAAAGGTACTGAAATGTAAATTGGACATAGAAATTAAAGATTGCTTAAAAGATAAATTTGCTTGAAAAATAGAGTTTACAAAAAATGTAAATGGAAGATTAAAAACATGGAAGGAACCTTACAGAAATTAAACTCGAATGCAGACTCAGAAATTCTTTGGGGAAGTGAGTGTGCTTGAGTGTATTTCTAAAAAACGAAGTTCCAACCTCTATTCCCTAAGACTTCTTGGTATTTATAATCTACTTTTGATAACTGACAATTAATTACAATTAATTACAAAATTACAACTTTGAATGTGCTCCCCTTAGTAACCATTCCCGCTTAAATGTTTCCCAGGATTTTCTCGTGTGATAGAAGCCACTAACTTCTCCACTTCCATAATTACTCGAATCACTTTATTCGAATAACTTATCTCAATTATCTGACTTGAGTACCTTTTGTTCGATTTGACTTGCTCGACTTATCGAAAGCCTTGAAATCGAATCGTGTCGAGAACTTCCATCTAATACTTGCGCATGTGTCTTTTCAAAAATTGCTTATGTTTTCGACTGTTTTACCGATTTGAACAATTCACCTCTATCAAAAATATTTTCCCGATCAACAATTATGTGCTAAAAAAATTAAATAGATCGTTGTATAGTTAGAAGTATCATAGACTTTAGGATTCTAATCCTATAACACGCGAAAGCACCACTATTTAAGTGCAACCCAAAATCATGGACATGTAAGAAGTTAACATGAGCGATACATGCATAAGTCGTGGGAATATTTTGGGTTTTAAACGAAAAAAAATCTATTGAACTATAGTTTAAATCAAGGTTGCGAGAACCGGACCGGTCAATAAACCGGTGAGGTCACTGGTTCAATGGTTCACTGGTTCGACCGGGGTTCAACCGGTTTAATTAAATATTAAATAAAATTATTAAAAAACTTAAAAATAATTTTAAATATATAAATTCAATAATTTCTAACTTAACAAAATTTAAAATTTCACATAATAAATTATTCATTACTTAATATTAGAGGTTCACAAACAACTTCAAACATCAAAGTTTAGGTCCATGTGGATGATCAAAGTTTGACACTTTGACTTGTGACTGATGAGCCATTATGAATGCTTTCATTATCTTTATGGGGTGGCATGGATTTTTTAGAGGGTAGACAAGATGGGATGGCTTTTCTTTACTTGAAAAGAAAAATGACATGTGAATTATGAAAGAAATGGACCACATCTTCAAACCATTTTGGAGGGGACTTCTCTGCTTACTTGATCTCGTGGAAGGCTGCATGCAAATGCCATTTGCTTCAATATATAACACATGCTTTACATTTCTCCAATAAAGTTTATTTCGAATGAGTTCTACAAAAGCTTACCCCAGCCACTACCCTAGTAAGTTGTAGTTTATCTAAACACACACAAAGCTGATCTTAGAGATGTAAAATATATGTTGAAATTTTCAAATGTAATGATTATTATTGAGTATTTTCTATTTACAATTCTTAACTAATACCTTGGAAAAATCTTTACTAAAATACTTTCACAAGTAATAAGGTACTGTGTTTTGATTCTTAAACTGAACAAACTTGTAGCTTTGAAAAGCTTTATTTTTCAATGTAATGAAAAGAGTTCAAGTAATCATGTGAACCCTATGCCTTTGCCTATGGGACTATTCTATAGTTGTCTAACAACATATTTTGGTAAATGATCAGCATGTTCATGGAAGATATAGTTTAGCAATCAGAATCAACACAAGAGAAGAGTAGGACATCCATTCAAAGTATATATACACATACTTTTTCATTCAAAAATTCTTGGAGCCTTCGCTGGACGATTTGTATATCCTGTAAGCAGCAATGCACATTGTGAAGTTACCAATAACGGTCAGCGCCGCTTGAAGAGCCACCAATACCTGCAACTCATTACAGAACCCCTCATTCATTTTGTATGTTCAACCTATTTCAATAAATTCGAGAGCACAAGTGCACAACTCATTAATCCTAAAATTATCAATAATTATAATATAATTGTGAATCATACAGAATTAGCATTTATATGATATTTATAGCATCAAATAACCCAATTCACTGATGAACAAATAACCTCAGCAAATAAATCAAAAACATTCAAAGAAAATCAAACTCATGAAGCAGCAAACAAAAATCAGAAGCAGCAAACAAAAATCATGAAGCAATCAAAACCCAATTCACTGATGAACAAATAACCTCAGCAAATAAATCAAAAAAATCAAAGAAAATCAAATTCATGAAGCAGCAAACAAAAATCAGAAGCAGCAAACAAAAATCATGAAGCAATCAAAAACAAATTCACTAATGAAGGCAAAATCGCAAACAAAATCAAACACAGAACCTCAGAAGGCGACGCTCGGCGAGGACGACAGAGGAGGCGGGCTCGGCGAGAAGCAGGACGCGGTGGTGGTTGCGGTGGTCAACATCGTCGCTGCTGTGGATGGCTGGCTGCGGGATGCGGTGGCGATGGCGATGGCGGTGGGCTTCACTGATGGCTGTGGGTGGCTGGGTGCTGGTGATTTCGAGCTTGGGTGATTTCGAGCTTGGCTGGGTGCTGGTGATTTCGAGCTCTGGAGAGTGGAAAGTGGAAACTGATTGCTATTAGGGCTTCCTTCCATTTACGCGTTTTCTCTTTTTTTCTTTTTTTTTTTTAAGCCAAAACGACGTCGTTTAGCATATTAGTTTTCAAACTAAAAATCGCTAAAAAACCGAACGGTTCTTCCGGTTCATCGGTTAACCGCCGGTTCGACCGATTTTTCAACCGGTTTTTTGCTAATCGGTTTTTTACGTTATTCGGACCGACTAGGTGACCGGTTCCCGATTTTTCCGGTTGAACCGGCCGGTCCGGTCCGGTTTTCAGAACCATGGTTTAAATAGTATACTCTTTTTCTTCTCACCTACAAATTTTATGTTTGTATTTTATCTGTTGTTACTTTTTTTTTTGTTACGATCTTTGAGTAAAATCTAAATTTTTAGTACGATTTGAATCGATTTAAAACTAAAAAATTGATATAATATATTAAGATTTATATCGAATTAGATTGGTATATATTCTATCTAAATTTTATATTTTGACTAAAAAAATTTAAATTTAAAACATTTAGAAATCATTTATTTTTTTAAATTTACACATTCATATTTTTCATTTGGATTTAGTTAATTCGTGTTTTTAATGCATAAGTTAAGGTTATTATTAGTAAAAAAATTTAAAGTTATTATTTTAATAAATACACAATATTTGTATTAGAGATATTTAAATCTAAATCAATTTAAATTAAACCGTTTATTCAATCCAATTTAAATCGAAAACTTATTAAAATCGTATTAATTTAGATTTGACGGATTCAAATTTTCGCAAACGACCACATAGATTAGATCGGATCTTTAGATCTACTTCTCTAAAGCGATCCTTCTCTCAATCAATTCAATCTAATTTAAATCACATAATGTGCTATAGTAGTTGATCCGCACCTTATAACTTGGTCTTTATTGTACATTATGAGTTATAATTCGGCGTTAACTATATTCATTATTTGCTTGTACCCGACACCTTCATTACCGACTTAATGACCATCATTTCCATCTTAATGACCAGTCATAACATGAATATCATTCATCAACTCTATGCCTATAAAAGGCACTAATTTCTATATCTCAACAGACAATGCATGATAAGTTATATTTCATGTCTTACATTCTATATTCATAGAATTATTATAAACAAAACACATGATAAATTCTATTTCATGTCTTACATTCTATATTCATATAATTATTATAAGGACATATACGTGATAAGTTCTATTTCACGTCTAATATTCTATATTTATAGAATTATTCTTATACCTCTTAAATACTTACTAACTTTGAGCGTCGGAATGTCTTTTGCAGGTACCCACACCCTTGTTCTCTCATTGCCAACGTATACCTCATCTTGACGGAGAGCTTACAAGTATTCACCGGCGGACGAGTTATATACCAGACAATGTCAGCAAGAACAATTGGCGCAGTCTGTGGGGACGAGTAAAATAATTCCTACTCCCCTCAAATTCATAAAACTTGATTTACATTCAAATTTTGAACTAATCTCAACAATCTTGTTTAAGATTTTATTTAATACCTCTTATTAAATTTTAATCTATCGTAACTTTTTATAAAGTATGTACTTTATACATTCGAATTGCTTTACTTTTACGTATCATAATATTTCACATATCATAATCGACAATGACCTAATTCGAGAACAAACTCGGCTTTCAATCAATCCGAGAACAAACTCGGTTTTCAATCAATCCGAACACAAACTTGCTTATCAATTTTTCTTACTTTTTCAAAGTTCTCTATTTACACAAGTAAAATTATATATTTTATTCACACATATTTTTGTATTTATATTTTGTATAACTAATGTTTACTAATTTATTAGTTATATGCAAACCTCAATATCTGTTCTATACAATAATGACATATAACAACCATGTCAATTGAATTTTTATTTCATCATGTATTATATTCTTATTACTTGATGATTTTATTTATACAATTAAATGACAGTAATGATGAGTTCAAATCTTAAAATTGGATTCTATAAAAAATCAATTGTATATAACTATTATACTATTCACTTTATGCTATTAAATTTTATGTTACTATTGATTTAATACAAAAAGTTAAGTAAAAATACGTGCAAACATTTAAAATTCACTATTATTGTATGAGGAATATCTCTCGTCATACTGTAACTGCTAAAAATATTATATTAAATGTATTATTCAATGACTGGTATTTTATTGCTTTATTATCAAATTAAAGCATGTCCTAGATAACGAAATTCAAATATTCACATTTGATATGTATGACATTCATATATGTCGTCTTCTTCTCTACAATTATCAACTTTCAAGGTATATTTTTCTACTTTGATTTTTACAATATATATTATTCAATATATGTTGCGACTTTGTACATATTCATTTTCTCAATTTATCTTATTCATGTCATATGACCTTCACTATAAATTGTAAATATTCAATAACTAATTACTTTGAGCGAGAAATTCTTCAATAAGTTGTTGTGGGCCGGAAAAATTCCAAAGACAATAAGCCATTATATCCTTGGATCATACAATCAATTCCGTCAATGGATATCTATTTTTGAACTTTTCAGTTCACATACAATCAAATGCTAAAATTGTTATTAAGCGGAAAAGTATTCCCCACACAACTATCTTGATTGAATGACTCTTATCACTCAATTATTTTTTGAATAAGTGCCGACATAATAACCCGACTAAGCTTGGGGCTCACCATATCATTATTCACTTATCTTTTAACAGAGTTATAACTCATTTTATTTTATAAGTTTAGCCTGGATCATATGATTGGCAGACAAAGCTTGGGGCTGTGATCCGTCACCTTATAACTCGGTCTTTATTGTGCATTATGAGTTATAACTCTATGCCTATAAACGGCACCAATTTCTATATCTCAACAGACAATGCATGATAAGTTATATTTCATGTCTTACATTCTATATTCATAGAATTATTATAAACAAAACACATGATAAATTCTATTTCATGTCTTACATTCTATATTCATATAATTATTATAAGGACACACACGTGATAAGTTCGATTTCACGTCTAACATTCTATATTCATAGAATTATTCTTATACCTCTTATACACTTACTGACTTGAGCGTCAGAGTGTCTTTTGCAGGTATCCATTCCCTTGTTCTCTCATTGCCGACGTATACCTCATCTTGACAGAAAGCTTACAAGTATTCACCGGCGGACGAGTTATATACCGGCCAATCTCAGCAAGAACAGTAGTATTATTATTTTATTATTATATTTAAAATTTTACTTATAATATATTCAATTTATTATAATTTTTTTTGCTATTCATGTATTATTATTATTATTATTATTATTATTATTATTATTATTATTATTATTATTATTATTATTATTATTATTATTATTATTATTATTATTATTATTATTTAATAGACATTTTATGAATTCAAAATGAGATTTATTTAATTATTTTAACTAATTTATAATTTTATTTCTATTGTTATGTTATTGTTGGTTTTTTAAGATATTGTTAAAACTTGTTATAATATTATTGATTATTTAAAATTTGATATTGGGACTTATTATGTATATTTAAATTTTTTAATTTACAAAATCACAAATTCAAATTGCTTGAAATTGGATCAGATTAGATTAGATTCTTTAAAAAAAATCATCCAATCCAAACCGTACTGTAAGCAAAATTAATGCTCGAATCAAATGAATTTTTCACTCAAAATCGATTCAAATCGCATCGCAAACACACCTAATTTGTATTAGAAACTAAAATTTTTATATTTTTTATAATTATTTTTATATTAGTAATATTAACTTGCCCCTTAGCAGAAACGGACCTACTGGTAATGGAGCACTTGCCCCACTCCCATTTTATTTTTTTAAACAAAAAAAAAATATACATATATAATATGCTCCTATTTTAAATTTTAAATGATCCTGCTACAAATAAACTAAGCCCAATTATTAAAGCTACAAACTCATTTTATCTTTATATTATATTGACTATTAGTTAACCTAATTAAATTTAGTCTTCTTCCATTCTCAAATTTCAGTCGTCACTCATTTATTCTTTTAAACTCTCATTTTAGTTTCATATTTTCAACATTCTTTTTCTATTCCTTATCTAGTGGTCAACTTCTTTTCATCAGAAGGTAAATTTTAAATTTTCTATTTTGTTTTATATAGCTCTCTATGATTCTATGTACCTTTCAATTTCATTGTTTCTCTTTTTCATATTTTCAATTACAAATTTTAATTCAAACAATAGTTTAGATATTAATCTATTTTTTTATTCTCTTCATGAATTTGTATATTTTATTTTATTCTTAATTTAGTGATCTTTATTATTTATTTGTTTATCTTTCGTTCTATTCTATTATATGTAATTATGTTACATATAAATTTTTAAAGTGAATTGATTAATTTACTAATTTAGAATATATATTTTTTTATTTTTAGAAATAGTAATGAAAAATATTTCAAAAAAAAATTACCCCTAGAATCTGAAGTCACTCTATTAGATTTGAAGCGAAGAAATTTAGCGACTAATATAATTTTTGATTTTTTTTGTATTCAAATAATTAATGTGCATTTTTATGTTTTTAAATTTAAATTAATATATCTTTTGATAATAATGTGTATTATTTTTGTCCCTCTGTTAGACAAAATATAATTTTTATAAGAAAATTATAAAAAAGAAATAATTAGTTATTTGGTAATGTTCCTATATATAATATTTATATCTATTTTAAATTAAATTAGATCATTTGATAGTTGGTTATTTATTTAAATTTTGAAATTAACATCAAACAAGAAGTGCGGGAACAGTTACAAGAAATTCAAATTTTCTGCAAGTGGTGTACAAATGGTAACTGTTAGCTGATATTAGGCTAGTCTATAAATAGAGCTTTAGGAAAACATTGTAATCAGTTCAGTTCTTCTTGAAAAACACTTAGAAACCCAAAAAACGCTCTCAGCCCCTTGGCATCACAGAGTAAAATTGGGAATCTTAAGTAATTCCTCTAAACTCAAACTCTTGTACTTTGCTTTTTTCTCAGTTTTTATTAATAAAATTCCTCTACTTTTACGTCTTTTTCTCTTTTACGTTCATGTTTCTTCCTTCATCTTCCTTTTAATTTCCTATTTGTTTTAATTTCTGCATTTTACTTTGCCTCCGGCACCTTGCATGTTTTCTTTTCATCTTTAATTTTACTTTCGAAACTACAATTGAGACTTTGAGACATCCACAAAAGGAGTCGTTTTCGCTCCTTAAATTAAGATTGTGAAACAAAATTCGAAAATTGTTGATTTATTTGTTGTTAACAATGGAACAAAAATTTGAGTAAAACAAATTGGCACGCCCGGTGGGACATTGTCAATAGATTGTAGTTTGTCAAAAGAAAAATCAAGAGTTTTTGAATTTGCATGTGGTTGCGCAGTGGTAAGTTCGTGCGTCCAGAGCCAAGGAAATCAGCGTCAGTTGACATGTCAAATACTTCTGCAGCATCTTCTTCTACTTCTAGTGATGAGATTAGAGGAAATAAATCCGAAAATTCTCCTGTGGTTTCAAACGCAGAGCCTACCTTGATGTCAGTGAGGCATGATGGCGTTGGCCATGCCCATACAGGGTTAAATGCAACTTACATAAATACCGTGGGGTGGCCGCCATATGGCTTGCCACCGGGGTATGTCCCCTCCATGGTGACACAAGGATTGCCTATGCCTCTCTACTCAACTTTTCAAAATTCTATTTATCAAAATCCATATGGCATGTCAAATGTACCTGTTTCTGGGGCGTCAGGTTCACACGTATCACAACAAAATTTTTCACATTCTATTAATACAGGAAATAACAGTGCATCTAATTCTACTACATCCACTGTCACTAGGGTAGAAAATTTTAGACCTGTATTTCCTGACATGTCAAGAGCAATGCCTGTTAATCAACCTAGTCAAATTGTGGGATCTTTAGCAAATATTAGGCAACAGATGGATGAAAGTCACCATGATCTAGTAAACATGTTAACTCATCAAATGGTGACAGTTTTAAATCCTCTTTTAGAAAACACAAACACTAGAATTGAACAATTAAATAGGCAAGTTAATAGGATTGCTACTGTGGTAAATTTAGAAGAAAATGATAACCAGGGTTTAAGATTTGATAATGTCAATCAAAATGGTGGAACAATTCCTAATTATGATGTCCATATGCCTAGACATGGTCAAAATGCTGATGATATGTTAGAAAGCCTTAGGCAAAACAACTTAGGGGGGCATTATAATCTAGCAAGAAATGTTGAACAAGTTTTAAACCGTTTGGGATTTAATGTTGGTTGCTTAAATAGGCCATATTTTGTGTCTGCTTTTCCTGAATGTGTCCAACAAGCAGAGCTCCCAAGGGGTTGGAAAATTTCAAAATTCCTTACAAAATTTTCTGGAGAAGAAAATGAATCTACAGTAGAGCATATTGCTCGATATACTGTTGAAATTGGGGAAGCAGCTTCTAATGAATATCTCAAGATGAGATACTTTCCTTCTTCTTTAACAAAAAATGCATTTACATGGTTCTCCAACTTGAGACCGAATTCTATTCATTCTTGGGTGCAGTGAGAAAGAAATTTTCATGATCAGTTTTTCCGAGGTGAATTGAAAGTTAGTCTTACGGATTTATTCTCTGTCAAACGTGCAGAAGGAGAATCCATTGATACTTATTTGGCGCGATTTAGAAACATGAGAAATAAGTGTTTTACTCCGATTCCGGAAACTGAAGTTGTCAAAATGGCTACTAATGGCTTAGAATTTGGAGTTAGGGAGAAACTTGTCAATCAACATACTTTAGATCTTTCCCAGTTAGCTGAAAGAGTAAGACAAATAGAACAAATTAAAAAAGAAAAAGAAAATTTCAAAAAAGGTTCTAAAAAGGTTGCATATGTGAATTGTTTTTCCGATAGTAGTGATTCAGATGAGAAAGAGGTTTATATTGCTGAATTACGTGGGAGTCCTCCTTATGTATGCAAATCTTTGAAGCCTGTTAAAGGAAAAGAAAAGGTTTCTTCATATTCCAAAACTGAAAATAAGATCACTTATTCTTTTGATATTTCTAAGGCAGATCAAATGTTTGAAGTTTTATTAAAAGATAAGCAGCTTATTTTATCAGAAGGAAAAAAGATGCCTTCAGCTGATGAAATAAAGAATAAAAAATTTTGTAAGTTTCATCAGGTGTTCTCACATACCACTAATAATTGCGTCCGTTTCAGAAATTTGATACAAAAAGCAATTGAGGAGGGAAGGTTGAAGTTTGAAGATAAAACTACTATGAAGGTGGATACTGAACCATTTACTGCTGACTCAAATTATGTTGAGCCATTCAACTTGTCAGTCAACATGGTAGAAGTTGATACCACAATGGTTAGTGCTAAAGATGAAAATAAAGACCTGAGGATCTTTGAGCAAGACAAGAAGTCAATTTATCCTCATCCCTGGTGAGGATTTGTTAGATTTTTTGTTGAGAATTAAAGAATCTGATAGCACCATCGCCATGTGCCCAAAGTGCAATGCTGTTTTTGACAAGGAAGCTGCAAAAGAGTGTGAAAAGTACAAAGTTGAAGAGAAAGAAAAGGCTGAGTTGAGAAAGAAGATTGCTGAAAAAGAAAATGAAACTAATGAGCTAAAGCGGAAGATAGCCGAGGAAAAACAAAAGTTGGACGGCCAAACTCCTTTGAACAAGTGCGTCAACAACACTGGAGTACAACCCGTCAACCAGAAGATGAAGACTGTGGTCATGATTTCTGATGGATTTTCTCAAAAGACAAGAGTTCCTCCCACCAAAATTTCAAACAATAAATGGATCCAGAATGTGAAAAATGTGCAAAATCAACCTACTGCTTTTGCAAGAGGAAAAAACAAATGGGTGAAGCCTAGACCTTTTAAGCCCAGGTACTATGAGTCTCAGTTATGGAATATGAATCATGCACAAGACGGAGGTAGTATATATATTCCAAAAAATGTGCTTGTTCCCTCAAAGCCAATTTATTCTTGTTATAATTCTAACATTCAGCAGGTTCCTAATTATTCTCCTTGACCCAAATTGTCAAAATATTCCAAAATATTCTCCTTTTACAACTTTTGAGTAGAAAAAGAATATACCTGAGTATGTTCCTTTAGATCCATACAAGGGACATGGAGTAGATTTTCCTCCTTTGCCAACCATGGCCAAGTCTGTAGAAACAGGCAATTCTTCTAATCACCCTAAATGCAATAAAAATATCAAGAAGAATCTTGCTGGAAAGAGGGTAATGGTTGAAAACAAGGGAGAAAAGGATGAAGATTTAATTACTGATAATTTTGACACTGGTTTTGATGACAGCTTAGAAGCAATATTTGGTGTTAAGCAACCTATAGCTGTGGTGTCAATACTGCCTGAGGAGTATAGTCAAGTCCAGGAAGTAGAGTCATTAGAAGATGATTGTTATGATGTCTTCCCTGGAAGCGAATGCTTATTGCTAGATGACAATATGTGTGGTGGAGGATTATTTGAGAAGCCTACTGAAAATGATAAGGAACACTTGCGTCCACTGCATATCAAGGCTCGTGTTGATGGAAGGATAGTTAATAAGATTTTAGTTGACGGAGGAGCTGCTGTCAATCTCATGCCTGAAAGAATGATGGGAAGGCTTGGAAAGACTGAAAAAGAGCTGATTAAAAGTAGCATTGGGGTAACAGATTTTAATGGAAGGACTTCTTCTGTTAGAGGTGTGGTTCTACTGTCAATTGAGGTTGGTTCTGTCAATAAGTCAACTCTATTTGTTGTTGTTCTTTCTAAAGCTGGTTTTAACTTGCTTTTGGGACGTGACTGGATTATAGAATGGGTGCTATTCCATCCACTCTATATCAAAAGTTGATTTTCTGGAACGAAGATGGAGGAGTGGAAGAAGTTCCTGCTGATAATAGTACATGTTACTATGATGAGATGCATGTGGAGTTCAGGATGTATAATCCTAAAGTCAAGCCACTGACAGTTGACACCAAGGTATTTAATCTTGAAAGTATTGAGATGTGTAAAATAGATATGAATGGTTTTATTTAAAAAAATGCATCAAGTTTAAAATCTTGGACAAAAATAATCTCTCATTGACATTTGGGTATGTACTTCATAAATACAAAAGCCTAATTGACTTAGAAATTTTGTTGAGTCTCTTAGCGCTTGGAGTCAAAACTATTAGAATGTTAGTGTGGAGATTTTATAGGATTAGAAATTTTATCAAATTTAATTGACACCTGAAGTTTAACTTATGAAAGAAACGACTTTATGAAGTTAAGATTTTGTTACTTCTGAAGTTGGGAAAATTGTGTCAATTAAAACAATGAAAGTGTGTGTCAAAAAACTCTTAATTGAAATATTAAAAGTCAAAACAAAGGTCAATTGATACACATTTAATGTGCCGAAATTAGAACAGATATCATTTGACACACTTAAAAATTTCATACAAAAGAATATACCCCATTGACAGTTCAACTATTAATGTAAAAAATTTTATAGACTTAGAAATTCTGTTAAGTCTATTACTAATAGGCATTTAATCTGTCAAGCAGATGTGTCTAAAATGTCAATTGACTCTCAATATAAAAAATAAGAAAAATATCAATAAACAACTAAATTTTCTCACTTTCAATCATTGCATATCTTCAAGTAAAAAATTTTGGGGGGCATTATGTTAGAAAAAATATAATTTTTATAAGAAAATTATAAAAAAGAAATAATTAGTTATTTGGTAATGTTCCTATATATAATATTTATATCTATTTTAAATTAAATTAGATCATTTGATAGTTGGTTATTTATTTAAATTTTGAAATTAACATCAAGCAAGAAGTGCGAGAACAGTTACAAGAAATTCAAATTTTCTGCAAGTGGTGTACAAATGGTAACTGTTAGCTAATATTAGGCTAGTCTATAAATAGAGCTTTAGGAAAACATTGTAATCAGTTCAGTTCTTTTTAGAAAACACTTAGAAACCCAAAAAACGGTCTCAGCTCCTTGGCATCACAGAGTAAAATTGGGAATCTTAAGTAATTCCTCTGAACTCAAACACTTGTACTTTGCTTTTTTCTCAGTTTTTATTAATAAAATTCATCTACTTTTACGTCTTTTTCTCTTTTACGTTCATGTTTCTTCCTTCATCTTCCTTTTAATTTCCTGTTTGTTTTAATTTCTGCATTTTACTTTGCCTCTGGCACCTTGCATGTTTTCTTTTCATCTTTAATTTTATTTTCGAAACTACAATTGAGACTTTGAGACATCCACAAAATGAGTCGTTTCCGCTCCTTAAATTAAGATTGTGAAACAAAACTCGAAAATTGTTGATTTATTTGTTGTTAACAATGAAACAAAAATTTAAGTAAAACACCCTCCAACATAAATTTTTTGGATTTGTCACTGCCCTTTAGTACACATATTAGTTAAACAATTTCATTTTAACAATCTCGTATGGATTTATTCCATTGTTTTCACATTTTTTTTAATTTTTTTACTAACATTAAATTGTCTATTTAAAAATAAAAAAGACACTTATATAAATAATAGAATATAGAATATCAATAGAGTAAACTATCAAAATGATACTCGAAAATTTGTATCACTCATGAAACGAACCTTAAAAAATGTTAATAACAAATAAACTTACGAAAGATTTAAAAACGCAAAAAAAGAAATAAATATTAAATATATATTCTAAAAAATAATTTTAAAGATTAAATTTTGATACAAATTTTTGCAATCATAATTATAAAATATGATCTTTTTATTTTTAAATTTAGTAATTTTTGGTGAAGTAATTTTTTTAAAAAAAATTATTATGAATTATCATAATTTTTTAAAAATAAAAAATCTAAAAATAAAATTTTGCTATGAATTTTTTGTGCATCTTTTAAATATTTATTTAAATGTCACAAAAATTTAAATTTAATCAATAAATCATTTGTTAAATATAAAATTTTTTATTATTTATAAAAAATATATATATATATATATATATATATATAATTTTTTTGTGATATTTTAAATCATTCAAAATCTATTTTATTGATAATATTTTTTAAAGAACCATTTGATCGAATCTTTTGAATAGGGAATTGATCAAATATCTATTTATATGATAGTATCAACTTCTCGTCCTCGTGAAATTAATGACAATATTAATGGGGATACGAGCAATTAATTAAACTGCATTATTGTACTTCTTTGTGATGCTTCTCTTGAATGAATTATAATCTGCTAATAATCTGACAGCAAATCCCTTATTGATATCCTCCACGTAATTTCTGATTATCTGTTTATATAGTAGTCAGCACATAAATAAATTCGCAAATAAAAATATTTAAGCATACAAAAAATTAGTTATAATATTATTTTATATATTTTTAATATAAATTTTATATTTTTATAATAATGTGTGTATTTAGAAGGAGATGACATAGAGTCAATAAAATTCTTACAAAAAGTTTACACTATATATACAATCATGTATATGTATTTTTTTAATTACTCTGCCAGTTTTTTTTATAATTTTACTAGATTTCTATTAAGTCACTATAGTATAAAAATTTATAATTAGGATTTTACACTAAATAAATATTTTTTAGTTAAATTCTTAATAGTAGTTATCTTCTAAAAAAACTCAATAAATTTGAAAATATTCACCTCTAAAATATTTTATAATTTATCTAATATCAAATACAAAAATAAATATTTTAAAAATATTTCAAAAATACAAAGACTTAGTTAAAAGTTTTATATAATATAACACTTAATTACAAATTTTTTAATTGTAAAGACCGTAAGATTAATTAAATTTTCAAGCACGACTAGTAAAATCTTAACAAGATGAATTCTGGCACATATATATCCCACAGGAGAATTCAGTTTTTCAAAAATTGAGTATCTGACTTATAAGTTATAATATAAGTTTTTCTTTTTCTTTTTCTTTTTAATAAGATAATTCATGTGAGACTGAGAGTACAAAAATTTAAAGAATGAAGAATGTGAAGATTTGGAGAGATTCTAACCGATTGTAAAATGTTGTGCAAAACATGTTGAGGAACCCAAGCAAGTAGTGGAGGGAAAACAAGTGCTAAATTAATGTGTAGCTGTTTCTTCACAAAGCTATGAGTTCCTTGGTTTTCAAGGTACAGTGTTCCTTTTCCATTTAGATTCAAATCACATGGCATGTAATCACTATGAAGACCTTCAAGTTCCCACCTTTTCTACAAACAAAAAGGAACCACATCAATTTAATACGAGGTTTAATTAATCTGTTAGTCTTCATAATTTTACCAAATTTTTAATTAAATTCTTATATATTTTTTTAATTTTAATTTTTAACATTTTATACTGTTTTTAATTTTATAATTAGGTAATTTTTATGTCAAAAAAGTTAAAATTAACAAAATATTTCTCCTAAAATATAAGTAGTTAAAAATTTAATTAGATTTTATTAATTATAAATATATTTAATTTATGAAAAATATTCAATTAATTTTGATATTTTTTTTATATTAGGAAAGATCTAATTATAAAATTAAAAGCATAGACAGAGATCCAATTGAAAAAAAATATATATAATGACTTAATTATAAATTTGATAAACTATAAGGATCAACAGAATAATTAAACCATAATAATACGATTTCATCATTGATGATTAATAAATTTTAGCTAAATTAGTTTTTAACCCCAAAGAATGACAAACTTATTCCTGATTTTCCAAAATATATTAGACGAATTACTCTCTACTAAAATAAAAGCAAAATTATTCTCCATTATGTTTAAAAAAAATAGTATTTTTTTAAATAAGTAATATAGTATATATAGATTAAATTGTTTGAAATTATAAAAAGAAATAAGACACCAATTTGTTTGTTATTTTATTGGAGATCAATTTGTTTAATATTTCAAAAGATCAAAATCAATTAGTATTTTTGTTGACAACTAATTAATTTATTTTAATCAAAATTCTTGGAGACTAATTTAGAGTATGTATTAGTACTATTAATTTTGAGGAAAAACTGATTTATGTTTTAATTTTTAAGATTTGGTAGGAAAAAATGAAAAAGCTAAAATTATTTAATTAGGTATGAAATGGAATGAGTAAGGGTGAGTTTTGGCTCGAAGTTTTCATGGGTATACTTACAATATTAACCTCAAGAAGTTTTGTGACATGGCGAGGAATCTCATGCGGATAATCTTCACCATTAGATATGCACCTCGCAGAAATGTCTATTACTGGGTGGCATGTTAAGAACAACACTTGTATGGGAGACAAGTTAACTCTCCACAATTCCTATCAGACAAAAAGTTAACCAAACATTTCGGGATGAATGATATTAATCATGGTGGTGAATACTATCGTCATGCATCCAGTTGTTTTTATATAAAAGTTATAGTTAAAAATTGTTAGATAATAATTAAGTCAAATTTATTAAATTTTTTAATATTGATAATTACATACAAGTTTATATCATTTATATTCTTAACTTAACCCTAATTACAAAATAAGATGAAGTGGATGTTTAAAAAAAACAAGAGACTATTAAATTGACCGAGAATATATTTGGTACTATTTTTAATAAAAAATATAAAAAAAATAATTTTAAAATTTAGAATTTACAATCTAAAAGGTAAGATTAAGGACTTATATTATAATTTAAAATATAAAATTTAAAATAAATAAAATAATTTTAAAAAAATTAACTAATATTAACTGAAAAAAATTAATTATCTAGCATTACTCTTTTAATAAACTACTTGGTATACTTTTTCTTAGTATAAAATATAAATTTCTTATGTTTTATTGAAGAAAAACAATAGAAAAAAGTTTAAAAAAAGAAGAAGAAAATATTGACTAATTATTAACCGAGAAAGGTGATTCTAAATATATTTTTTTTAAACTAAATAATTAAAGTACCTCATTAAGCTGGCGGCTTGTTGATTTTTCTGGAAATATAGATTTGATTACTCGACCCTTATCCTCCATATACTGATCAAACAATGAAGCCTAGAACAAATAAACACAATTAGTTAATTAACACTAACCATACATGACATATATATAATATAATATACCCCAGGTAACTCAAGAAGAGGAACTTGAGAATTGCTTCTATGGGAAAAGGAGGAACTTCTCTTATTCTTGCAACCCAAGTTCCCTGAGCTAGAAGATGATGATGATGATGATGATGATGATGATGATGATGATGCAACACAACAATGGTGATGATGAAGAAACTTGTGCTTCTTCGGTGAGAAATTATTGATGCACGAAGAAAACCAAGGTTGGAAGAGAAAGGGTATGCTTGCCATAATAATTAAAAAGATAATAATAATAATTCAAATGTATCATACATGTATATAGTATAGGTCGTATATTTCCGTTTCTAATTAATTAATTAACGTTCATAAATAGACATCGTGGTCGTGTTTCATGTGGGTTGTTTATATGCAAACGGAACCATTATCCATACCATAAAATTTTGTTTTATTGAAACTCATATGAGTAATAGTGCAACGGCGGTAAGGCATATTAATTAAAGAAATTATTATTAGAAGATTTTTTTCCTTTAACTAATTTTTTGTTTATTGTTTTAAAGTTTCTCTATCTAAGACAATTAGAATCAAGCATTTTACATTTGGTTAAAGGATAACAATTTTTTCAATTATGCTACCAAATTAACTAGTAATATAAAATATATAATATATATTAAAAATAAATTTAAATAATATATATTTATATATAAATATATAATAATTAATTTGATAACTGATTTTTAGTGTATATATAATATTTTTTAAAATTTGTTTTTAGACTTCTATTTAAGTAGGAGATAGTATTATTTTAATGGAAAGATCATATATTTATTGGATATGAATAAAGTTGCTTTGAGTGAGACACAGACTATTTGGATTAAAAAAAAAATAGAAAAATGAGATTTTCCAACAAAACTGAATTGCAACCAAATTTTGAAATCCAGAGAGAGAGAGAGAGTAATAAAAATATAATTATAATTATTAACGAATCACAATTTAATAATTAAAAAATTATTGAACGGTATTTTAAAAAAATAATTTAATTATTAAATTTTAAAAAAAATATTTTAGTAAAAATATAATATAATTAAAAATATAATTTATTAAAAAATATTTTGATAAATAAAATTTAATAAAAAAATAAATTTTTTGTTAAAAAATATTTTTGTAAAAAATAATTTATTTTATCTTAAAAAATTGGATAAAATTAACTTTAATTAACATAAAAAATTAAAATAAATTATTTTTTTTAAAATTATAAGAAAAAATATATATTTTACAAATAGAAAAGAGAAGAGGATTATTTTAGTATATTTTAAAAGAAAAAAGTGAAATTTTCTTTAATTTAAATATAAATACAAAGTGAGGTATTAGAAAATCAAATAGAGACGAATTTTTTGTCTTGATATTTTATTTTTACTGTCCCATTTTTGGGAAGATAGAAAATATATATAAAAAAGAATTATCAAGAGGCAGAAATTTTCCTATTTATTTATGTGATTCAATTAGGGAATTAATTTTTTTTAAGACGACATACAAGATAAATAAAAGAAAATGAGAAAACTAAAGTTGACTGAATGTAGATCCCAAAAAAAAAAAAATTCCAGAGTGTGCTATAGTTTTTGAGTGCAAGATCAACCTAATTCAAAAGGGAGAAATTCATTATATGAAAAAAAAAAAAAAGGAAAACTTATCTGTTCCATGAAAAGAAATGGTTTAAGAATTTTTATTTAAATTTATTCTCATTCGCTTGACTTGCATTTTCTTTTTAGACTTTTCTTAGTATATGTTACTAAAATTTTATAGCAATTTTAATGTAGTTATTTTAACATAAATCATCATTTTTACCAAATTTTTTATCTTTATTTTAAAAATATCTCTAACTAAAAAAAACAAAAACGCAAAATATTGAATAAGGGGACAGAGAATCACGCACGCTTTAGGGGGTGGGGGAGTTGGTTCAGAAGAGGGGGAAAGGGAAAGGAAAGGGGAAGGGCCACCGTCGTTGATCCTCGCCGTCGCTGCTGCTCCTCTCCCCTTCGCGCTTACCCTAGAGCAATCGTGACCTTCTCCCCTCCTTCTCTCCTTCCCTATCTCGGACCTCCTCGAACCAGAGCTCATCGCCGGCGAGCCTCCCCTGCTTCACCACCGCACAGCAACGTGGAGCCCCTGCCTCCCTCAATCTTTGTCGCAGAAGGAACCAGAGCTACCATTGCCCGTTTCTCTCTCTCAATCCCTGTCGCAGAAGGAACCAGAGCCACCGCTGTTGTTCCCTCCGTCCAATCCCTTCCCGTCATGCCCAGACCGCCGGCGCTCCACCACTACCTCCCTGTCCCCTCTTTTCTATTTTCTATTTTCTATTTTCATAATCCAGGTTACTATTTTGCTTTTAATTTCTATTTTTGATTAGTGTTAGTTCCTTGATTTGATTTTGGATTAGTTTAGCTGGATTTTGATTTTCTGTTAGTTGATTTTAGGTGGTTATGATAGAATTAGTTTAGGTTATTGAATTGCTGAAAGTTGCTGCTGATTTGTTGTTGTTGTTGTTGAATTAGCTTAGATTTGATAGAATTAGATTATGTTATTGAATTTCTGTTAATGGTTAACTGTATACATGATCCATTGTTATTGTTCTTCTTCTTTGTCTGGTTGTTGTTTCATTGTTGTTGCTTCTGCTGTTCTTCCGCTTCAGGTTCTGCTTTTGTTTTTGGTTGATTTTGGGGAAGAAGGGAAAGGGTATTTTCGTCCAAATGACGATTTTAAAACAAATTGAAATTTTCGAGACTATTTTATAGTGAAAAAAGGCCAGGACAAAATAAATTTTCAGCCTTTACGTTAGGAACCAAAATCATACTTAACCCTATTATTTTTGATATTTTTAAAAAATAAATTGATTTAGAATTAAAATTTGTATTAGAATTAATAGATAAAATAAAACTGATTTTATCTTAAAAAGACGATATTATTTTGGTAAAAAAGTAACTAAATTTTATTATTTGTATAACTATTTTATTTGATAAAATAATTAAAAATAATATAAATTTTAATTAAATTAAAACTAAACATTAAAATAACAAATTTTATTTTTAATTTTACATTAATATTTATAACTCCTGATCTTATAATTAATATATCATTCTATGGAATCAAAAATAAAATTAAACTTAAAATTAATATTGGAAACGTTTTATGCAGTGAAAAATAAAAATATTATTCGTATATTAAAATAAATTATTAATATATTTGTATATAAATATATATAATTTAATTTATTTTTAATATATTTTTATATTTTAACATATATTTTATATTAATAACTAATTTTAATAGTTGATTTTAGTAGACATGTATTATAGTCGAGTGAAAAATTACTTAATAAATATCATTCATTCATCGAATTCGGAAACATAAGTAGCTTAAAGGGCTAAAATTCCTTTCATTTGGACGACAAGAGAATAATCAAACACTTCTCTCAGATAATATACATAACAAGCTCTTAATACATGAAGTCATTCATATTATTAACACTATACAATATTAATATAAATTTAATATTTTCAACACTACTGCTCTAGCTATGGACCCCACCTCATCTAAATCCCAATATTTGAAAACCTAAATCATACTGTGCATTCAATAAATGATATAGGAGAAATAGATATATGCGGGTGAAGGGTCCAAAATTAAACAAATTAAAGCCGGAAATGAAGTACATTATTATATTATTGCATGATTGAAGGAAGCTTAGAAGCCATGAACCATGGATATAACTCACTGAAGTTATTGGCTATGCTATAATTAATTAATATAGAGGACCCTTCCCACTGGATTTTTTTTAATGTGAAAAGTGGGTTAGCTTTTGACAAAGGGTCAAAAGGTGGTTGTGGCCATTGGCCAATGTAAAAGTGAACTTCACAAATGTCATGTTTTCTTCCTAATTGGCAATGTTCACCGATTAACATGACATTTGAAAGACATTTTGTATTTGATATTTCTTTAGATAGTAAGATGTGACTTGCTTAACTTTGTATGTTTAAATTATTGAGATAAGCCTCAATGTAGTTCCTGAAGTTGCACTCGAACTTCAAAGTAATCCCTGAACTTAAAAGTTTCTCAGAGTCATCCCCGAACTTGCACTCCAGGACTCAAAGTTGTCTTTCCGGCAATTTCTATACAGCTGGCGCAACCGGAAAGCTTAGCTGGCAGCGTCGTTGACACGTGGGACTCACAGAAACGACGTCGTTTTGGCTGTGGCGCCAAAATGACATGAAACGACGTCGTTTTACGCTGATTACGTCCCTCCCTCAACGTTTCAATAATGTATTATCTCCCTCCACTCTAAACACGAAACAAACACAACACAGAGTGATGTTTCTTCTTCTCCCTCCCTCAATCTCCAATGGCGCATGTGCTCCTCCATTAACCGCACCGATTTCAGTGGAAGACGTTGGCTCTGGAGCATCGCTGTTTTCCACTCCTTCATACACAAAGTTGGGAAGCCTGGTTTCTCTGAAAGAGGTAAGCCAAAAATGAAAAAAAAAGTGGTTCCTCTGTTTTTTGATGTTGTTGTTAACCTAATATTCACAAAAGTTCAGGCCGTTTTTTTCGATTGTAATTGGTGGGTATGAACGCCTCTGTTCTGTTCTCTGTGCTAGGGTTTGATCACTACTGGCTTTCATAGTGGTTTGGCCAAAAAAATTGTAAAGGTGAAATAAAGGTAAAAAGGAGAGAGTGAGAGTGATGATGAAAATAGTTTTTCTTGTTTCATCTCCACCTACAGTGTTGTATATTATTTTATTATTTTTTAACCTCTCTAGTTAGTGATTACTTTAGCTCCAAATTTGGCAGATTTTCTTTATTTCTATGTGTCTTTTTTTGTTGGTAGTAAGTTGTAGTTGTATATATATATTTTTCTCAGTTGCAAAAGAAAAAATAAGGGTATTGGTCTTGGGTTTTGTGGGGAACTACACGGAGAGTGAAGTTTGGTGCCTGTCCTTGTGATTTATTTGCCAGTTTGATTTAAGGCACATATTTCTTTCATGTGGGGTAGAGGGTACATCACACACACCATAAAGTTATGATCATGCTTTCATTATTTTACTTGATTTGTGTGATCCACATTCTGGTGGATTCCAGTGTATTTTTCCAGCTAGAATTTGTTTATGATTATATTCTTGCAAGTAGGAGTAGCTGCTAATGTTTGATTGTTACATTAATTAACACCATATTCTGTGATCTAGTTCATTTATTCCATGCTTAAGAATAAGATGCCTTTTGTCTACAGTTTTGGTGGTTTATTTCTTCTGAATGTGTGATCATGATGGATCTAATTTCTTGATAACAAAGCCAGGAAAGGCTTTTAATTTCCAAAGAACCGTTATTGATAATATTGTTTATACTAATGATTGTTTGAAGCAATTTGCTGAATGGGTTTCATCACTTGATTGTAGAGACCTGAGAACATTGCGAATCATATTGGTGGTTGTCCATTGAATAACAGTAGGGTATATAGATAGAGGTTAGAAGTATTTGTCGGAAGGCTTGTGTACGTTTGAGAATTTCATTATTCTTTTTACTTTCTAATACACATCTTGTAATATGTCTTTTATTGTAAAAGCATGAGCAGATCCATTTGTATATATTAGTTATGCTTCTGAGTTTTGATAGTTCAATATTCAATTATTCATAGTGGAATTTATTAATTCTAAAATTGGTACTTTTCTCCATCGGGTGAAGAGTACCATGGATTTTTTTCGCTGCTTTCATATTTGCTACTTTTCCCCTGTATGCTACCATGATGATAGAATTAGCTCAATCCATTTTGAATTGGAAAGGCATTCTCATTTACGTTGTTTTTTCATGTGCACTAATTACTTTACTTAGCGATGGTGAATCATGGATAAATGAGAAGAATTTTCTCATTCATTACCGAAATGAGAAAAATAATGTTTATTCATTTCTTATTAGTGGACAATAATTGATTATTCTATACTTTCACATTTCCAATCTATTACTAGTAGTGATGTCTGATTTCAAACAATGGGTGTGATGAATGAATTTTTTTTAAATTGGCAGATGGATGATCCGTTAATTACCATTATATTTCACCATGGAGGGTCGTTTATCACAGAGGCTGATGGGAGTATGTCTTACAATGGTGGAGGGATTTATGAGTTGCCGGATATTGATACAGATACACTGGATGTATTCTTCGTCCGAGACTATCACAAGAAACAAGCCTATTATCACACTCTTGGAAGAAGTCAGAATGTATGCAATGAGGTCAATAGCTAGGAACAAGGTGAAGCTGAATTCGAACACTGGAGTTCTACCTCCTATACAGCGCAGCAGGTTAGAAAAGATACAGAAGGAATAAAAAAATTGGGTCCCGATGTGGTCTGGTGACGCAGATTATGAGAAGTTCGAAGTACATGGCTGGCCGACCAACATGGTTGTGGACTTGGGAAAGAGGCTCTGCACATGTGGTTTCTGGCAATTGAGTGGTAATGTTTTTTAAATTCATTGTCTTAGTCTTATTATCATTATCAACCTTTGTTGTAGGCTTACTATTGTTGTCTTCGTTGTTGTGTGAATGCTGTTTAGGGATGCTATGTGTGCATGCGTGTGTTGCACTGGCAAGGGCTGGTAAGAGACCGGAGGACTATTGTCATCAGTGGTTGACCATGGAAGCATATAATAACACATATGCCTTCCATATCAATCCAATTCCAGGTCAAGCACTATGAAAAAAGTCACCATATAACAGACCACAAGCACCAAAATTTAGAAACAAGCCCGGACCACTTAAGAAAAAAAGAAGAAAAGATGCAGATGAGGAGCCAAGTGGGAGTAAGAAGTTGAAGACGAAGATGAAAAGAATATATAAAAAAGGTCGATGTCGTTGTTGTGGCGAAGCAGAACACACCAGAAGGAATTGTCCAAAGAGAGCTGCTGCCGAAGAGGCTGCTGTAGCTGTAGAAGCTGCTGCTGCAGAGGCTGCCGCTGCACAACCCACTGCTGCTAATGGTGGTGAAGGTCAGGCCAACTCTGCTGCCCCTGTCCCAGAAGCCCCAACCGAAATCAATCTTGACCAAAGTCAACCACCCTTGGAAGCAACTGATGACTCTCAACAGGTTCACGAGCTTATATGATTTTAAATTTATCATACTCACATCCTTACCTAGTTTACTAACTATGTTATATTTTTTGGCTGATAGGTTCTACCCTCACCTGTTAGGCCGCCAAAGCTCCCTCTAAAAAGAAAGTTAGCCAAGCGTTGTGAAAAACCAGCTTCAGGAAGTAGCAATCCATCAATAACCACCCCACCTGCTGCTACCCCACCAGGAAGTAGTCATACATCAAGGAATTCCCCACTTAACCCTATGCAAGGTGCAACACAGAGAACTGCTACAAGGCTTGCAAATTTCATGAAGTTTGTGCCCAACCCTGGATTCAAGGCACCCAGACACAAAAAATGAAGATTAGGATGATTATATTTAGGGAAAGCAGGCTGTTTTTTTTGTATCTATTTTGCTGATGTTGTTTACAATGCCTAAAATATTGTCCCAGTGTTTGGGATTTTAGTATTTGAATTTTATCAGGTCAATATGTCAACAACTTTGATATACTTGGTGTTTTGGCTCTATAATGCCTTTTTTGAATCAAACATTACCAATATGAATTATGAATTATGATTTTATTCAATTGAGTTTTCTCAACCTTTTGTTTATATATTATCCTCTGTTACAAACTTAAGAGTAGTTCAAGTGCTGTCCATTTCTATTTCATTGAAAAGAAGTCCAGGAACAGAAGTATGCATATAATCAAACACTTTAATTTCCATTTCTTTCAAACAAAAGGATAGGAACAAGTACATGAACAAGGAATGCATATAACATGCATGTCATTTGTTTTTTGCTAGATACAGTTGACCCTGCTGTCTATCCAACTTTAATACAAGAACAACAATTACAATCAGCAGCATGAACACAAACATCAAAATTTTTCCCATTTTTAGAACCCTAATTTCACCTTCTAATTTACCAAATTTTCAAGTCATCTTCATCTTCCATTCTTCATCTTCCATTCTTCATCATCAACTGAATGTCTTGTTCTATCATCACATGGCATGGCATCTTCCAAAACTTTATCAACCCATAAAAACAATCTACACCATTTCTTACCCACTGTCTGCACATCAAAGAAAATTCAATCAGCAAAATTTATATCCATAAATACAGCAATCAACAACAATAATACTTACATTGTAGTTTGGGCAAACTAGGAATGCTCTCTCTGGATTAGAATCCGTCCCTGACTACCGTAGCACCGGTCTCGACCCGCAAGCACACCATTCTGGCAAACGAGCTTCTCTGTTTCTGTTCATTCTCCTCATGATGCTTCCAAATGATCGTGGGTTGTTCGTGCTCCCAGCTGCATTGCTCGTGCTAGCCATAACCGACGGGCTTCAGAGAGGGAGAAAAGAAGAACACAGCACCGACGAGAAGAGAGAAGAGTGAACAATATGGCCTTCAAATTTGGGGATTAGGGTTTTAACTTCACCTGAGGGACCAAATTGAGTCGGAAGAGTTTACTCTGCCACATCAGCCAGCCGTTGTGAGTCCCACCTGTCACCAACGCTGCCAGCTAAGCTTTCTGGTTGCGCCACGTGTCCAGAAATTGCCGGAAGGATAACTTTGAGTCCCGGAGTGCAAGTTCGGGGATGACTCTGAGGAACTTCAAGTTCAGGGACTACTTTGAGGCTCGAGTGCAACTTCAGAGACTACATTGAGGCTTATCTCTTAAATTGTTAGGACATCATGTGGTTATTTGAATGAGTGACGATTACTAGCTTTATTGTTCTACCATGTTTAAAGTGAATGACTATATTCGGTGTTTAAGATTTTTTTTTCTACAACATTTTCTAACTCAACGTACTAAAGACTATTTAGTTATGAATTAAAATTCTATTTAAAGATTTGTTACTAGTCAATGAATTATTATATATACAAGACGAGATTAAAATTTTATAACTTATTTAAGTAAATTGATAAATTAACCACTAAAACAATCTAAATTGATGAATATTTTTTTCATTTTAATATATGTCATCAAAATATATTGAGTTCATTAGTTGGGCTACGACAGATATTTAATTCTACAAATTTTATGCTTCAAAATAGTTAGTCTTGATCAATGTTATCGTGTGAACTAAAAATTGTGTATTTCTTGAAATGATCATCATGATCGTTATAATTCCGAACAATCTTTACTATTTGTATTAACATTAAAAGTTAAATTAAATTCATCAAAGTAAAATAACAAACAACTCGAAAGTGAAATTTTTTTATTTAAATTAAATAAATATAGAATAATTACTTAAATACATGATGTACCATATTTTGAGTATTCTAAAGGAATTTAATTATTGACGTATTTCGAATACTGAGATTCTGAGCTATGATATAACGAAAGTCTGACGTATCCTGAATACACCCAGGATACATTTCACGTTGAAAAACGAGTATTGAGCACTCGAGATGCGTTCAAAAATTGATTAGGGTCTCAGCACCCGAGATATGGTCAAATGCAAAAATTGGGTCACAACATCCAAGTCATCACCCGAGATATTTTTTAACATAATAGCCTTTAATTTCATCAAAACTAACAAATAAAATATACTAGTAGTTGGTGCGAGCCGGATCGTCGGTTAGAAAATATCTCCCTCAAGGGAAGTGGAATTTAGCATTGCATGTATAGTCCCAATTGACAAAGCGACCCGTGATCGAAGTTTAGAATAAAAGTGTTACAATTCAAACCAATTTAACTGGAAGTAGAATCCTGGGTCATCTTCTCTAAGAACTAGTGACCACAAGTGCATAAATTTGGTTGTGAAAATCAAGGGGTTTCAATGATGAAACAAACAATTAAAGGAATAAAAGAACAATCAAAATTACAATTAATAAACTAATAAAGGAGTAAAAGAACTATCAATATAGCAAGAACAAGTAAAGCTCAAAATGATTGGATTGTGGTTCAAAACAAAAATAGAACCTTGGGTTGGGATGAGTTAGGGAATCCCTTCCTTATCATAACCACAACTATGATAATTATAATGGATTAATTTCACCTAATCAACCCTTAACATCGAAGAGTAAGTCAAGTGAGCATAATTATTCTTAATCCACAAATCATAGCTAACTTACTAATTAACTTAGTAAAAAACTAGCGTTAGTGGAAATAAGGACAACTAACAACCCAAGAATTTTCACTAAATGTCGGATATTACAATTATAGTATCCCATATGCTCATTTACCCCAAGCCAAGAGGTGGAAATTTACTTCATAATCAAGATTGACATTTCCAGTTTCCACAAACACTTGGTGGGCATAGTCACAAAACATGGTAAAATTGGAGAAATGATAAAAACTATGAACCACTAATAATCAAAATCAACACTAATAACTCAAACAAACATATAATAACCAACAACCATCTAGTTCATCAGCTAGAAGTCAAAAATGCAAAAATATGTACATATTAACAAAATCTTTAACTATAAGAAAATGTAGCTCAAGTATAGTAATTAAAAGAAAATCAAGAGATACTTACAATGGAGGTAAATTAGAATCCAAGATCAAAATGAAAATTGCACTTGTAATATAAACCCTAATAAAAAACTTAAGAAAGTTGAGAGAAAAAAAAACTAAGAGAAAACTAAACCTAAAGCTTCCTAAAACTATCTAATTCTACTCTAATGATCTCCTATGGTTCCTTCTAGTTTGCCCCTTCCATATGAGCTCTAGGTCATCAGATTTGGGCCTCCAAAGTCTTTAATTCGCGAGTCACGTGACTTTTTAATGTAGTCACGTGCTGGTACTTGTGCGTATGTACACTAGCCAATTCTCAGTTTGTGCGTACGCACACTTTGAAATACTTTTTTCCTTTATTTCTTCATGTTTCCTCCCTCTTGCATGCTTCTATTCCATTCTTATCAATCCATTCCTATTACACCTGAAACCACTTATAAAAAATTGCACTTGTAATATAAACCCTAATAAAAAACTTAAGAAAGTTGAGAGAAAAAAAAACTAAGAGAAAACTAAACCTAAAGCTTCCTAAAACTATCTAATTCTACTCTAATGATCTCCTATGGTTCCTTCTAGTTTGCCCCTTCCATATGAGCTCTAGGTCATCAGATTTGGGCCTCCAAAGTCTTTAATTCGCGAGTCACGTGACTTTTTAATGTAGTCACGTGCTGGTACTTGTGCGTATGTACACTAGCCAATTCTCAGTTTGTGCGTACGCACACTTTGAAATACTTTTTTCCTTTATTTTTTCATGTTTCCTCCCTCTTGCATGCTTCTATTCCATTCTTATCAATCCATTCCTATTACACCTGAAATCACTTATAAAAAATATCAAAGCATCGAATGGGATACAAATAGAATAAAATTGATTAAATTAAGCACAAAAGAACATGTTTTCACAATTAGGCACAATTTAGGGAGAAAATACAAAAGCATGCTTTTTAAGGGAATAAATTTAGATTTATATGATGAAATCCACTCAATTCTAACCAAAATTTATCATCAAATGTGGATTCATCAGTAGTTCAAATTCTGAGGTAGTGCCACACGCAGATTCCATAGACAACTGTTGGTGAATTGCTTGTAACGACAATGGTATATAAGCCTATCTGACTCTAGAACTCTGTACTCTGCATTCCTTCGAATACTGTAGTTCTTCACCGCTATTAGAACAGCATCACGGTTCCTGAACTTATGACCATCCCGGAATTCCAACTAACCATCGGTCTTGTAACCCTCCACTTAACCGGTATTAAAAGGATCATCCAGTTGCATTGTGTCCAAATTTAAAGTGTGATAATGACTTAAAACTTCTGACAATTGAGGAATGGACAAAGGAGGAGGCAGGAGAAATTGAACACCACCGCTGGTGGGAGTATCTGGCACATACTCGCAAGAGGAAGAAGTCTCGTTCGACGACCCAGATTCGGCAACATAGTCTGAATCGCCCTAGTTGTCGTCTTCTTTGTCACTATCACGAGGCTGGGCGAAGTTGATTGGTCTTGCATCCAGCGGAACTACTTAAGGATTCGAAGAGGATGACTCACCACCACCAACCATGTCACGAACCGCAAAGCATACCACTCCATCACATATTGTGGCATTAGCCTTACATGTATGTCAAACATTTCTTTTACATGTTGATCCCCTTCAAGGCAGAATAACCTGTCAGTAAATCTACAGCTCAGAAGCACATGCAAAAATCTATATGCAACCCGCCCAACCTTCTTAGAACCTATTTTCCCATGTTACTCAATATGACCATCTTTAGCGCATGAAGGGTATCAACACGGTTAGTGCGTAACATCACAGTTGAATTAGACTCAAAAATCACTCTTTCATCACTGTTTCTTACTATCTCATGGGATAAATTACAACAAAAAAGAACTGATTATTATCTATGCGAACAAAGTTGAAGGATAAAAAGAGAGAGAAGAGAAAAAGAATGAAGTGTGAGGATATGGCTAAGGATGGGAGAATATATATAGAGTTTTTCTGTAGGATATCTAAGGTGCAGAGACATTTAAACCATAATACACATATCTCAGGTACTGTAACTTTAATTGGCCTCTTACTATATCTCGGGTGCTATGACCCAGTTTTCGCATTTGACTGTATCTCGGGTACTAAGACCCTAATCAGCTTTTGAATGCATCTCAAGTGCTCAATACCTATTTTTCGACGTGATAATATCCAGAGTGCATTGTATATTTAAGTAATTATTCTATATTTTATGTATTTCTGTAAATTTTATATTTATTTAATTTAAATTAAAAAATCCTTCGAAAGTGTAGCTGAGTAGGAGAAACTTATTCTTCTTTAACTAAATACCGAGAATTCAAACCTCATTCGATTAGATATAGAAAAAGGCTAATTATTTTATTTAAAAATATATAAATCAACATATAGTAATTGAGAGGTCAAATTACTCATCTACTTAAGTCGAATTAATCCTTAACCGTTGAGTTAAAAAATAGAAAAAAAAAATTCACTCTCCTCTTCTGAAAGATGCTAAAATGACACTTTCCTCTCCTCTATTTGTAAAATGTACACTCTCTTCCTTTATAACTTTTAAAAAACCTCCTCTTTAATCCATTTAAATTTTTTTGTATTAACTATCCATTTTTCAAAAAAAAAATTATTTTTACAAAATACTCTTTAACAAAAATTTTATTTTTTGTGATAAAATGCTTTAACAAATTATATTTCTATTGATTAAATTGTATTTTTTTTCAAAATATTTTTTAAAATTTTTTTTAATGATTAAATTATTTTTTTCTAAGATACCCTTGAAAAAAATTTTTAATTATTAAGGAACTTGATTTGTAAAGATGTGAAGGAATGAGATGTTAATTTTTTAAATTTGAATTTATCCAGCTCGATTTATTTTTAAGTTTTGATGAAGTTGTTAATAATTTTTAATAGTTCTATGAAAATAAATTATTTATTAATATTAATTTTTATACATATTAACAGTAGTAAGATTTTTTTTAATTTAACGTTAAAATAATATACAATGAAATAAAAAAAATTAATAGTAAATTACAAAATAATTGTTAATGAAAATTTTGGCAAAATTATAATTTAATAATTAAAAAATTATTGAAAGGTAACTTAAAAAAATATTTTAATCATTAAAAAATTTTTAAAAGAATAGTTTGGTAAAAATATAATTTAATCAGTAGAAAATAATTTATTAAAGGGTATTTTAGTAAATAAAATTTAATCAAAAAATAAATTTTTTATTAAATGGTATTTTTGTAAAAAAATAATTTGTTTTTTCTTGAAAAATAGGTAAAGTTAACACAAAAAATTTAAAATAGATTAAAGAAAAAATTTTTTAAAAGTTATAAAAGAGAAAAATGTACATTTTACAAATAATGAGAAGAGAAATATCATTTTAATATTTCTCAAGAAAAGAGAGTGAAATTTTCTCTTATTTATTAATTACAAATTATATTGTAACATTTTTCGAAAATCAAAGTGGTTGGGGAATGATGCGAGCAAAATGAATGCATGATTTGATTTGGCTGAATCAAACCCACACAGATTATGAGCAATGATGCTTTGCAAGAAACGGAGAATGAAAATGAAATGGGGAAAAAAGGAAGGGAATATATAAATAAATAAATAAATAAATATATATATATATATATAAAAGTGAATTGCATGACATATTATTGGTTGCCATGGAATGACAAATATGACCTTATATATATCAATAACAATTATATTTAAATTTGCAAAAATGGTCCAATTTTAATTTCTAAAATTTTGAAACTAAGTTTTTAATTTATAGAATCTAGGAGATTTTAATTTGTCTATCATTATACAATAACATTTTTATAGGTCGTTATAAATTTTTCCCATATTAATTGAAAATATTAATATTTATCGTTTAATTCTATTTAATTAGTTTTAATAATAAGAACTCATGAGTTAGAAGTGAGTTAGCTAGCTCATGACAGCTTGATAAGTCGAGATCATAATAAATCTATGAACTAAATATAATTGAAATATTTGTGTGTATTTTATATTTTTAATTTATAAAAAAAATGTACATATTTCAATTAATCTTTCAATATATATATATATATATATATATATATATATATATGTACCGTACCTTATAACTCGGAACTGCCACCCTATATCTCGGCCACGTCAGCCACGTTAAACAAGTAAGCATCAGATAATCACGATGTGATAACAATCCCAAGGATCTCGATTAAAGCCGAAATCCACTCTAACAAACCATTAAATAAAATCAATCTACAACTCTATAAAACGGCAGTCACCAACTCAAATAGCCAAGGCAACACTTGAATACACTCGTACACACTTCCTACGCTTATACTCTGTTTTATAACTACTCTCCACTAACTTGATCGTTGGAGTCCTTTTTGCAGGTTCTCCGCCCGGTTCGCGCTCAAGCTTGGCGTTTCTCCGCGACAGAACAAAGTCTCTTTCATCGACCAACGGAAGCCGACGTATAGCACGGAGCCGCGCATCCTTGCACGAACATTTGGCGCCCACCGTGGGGCTCGAACCCCACCTCGCTCTTTAAGTTTCTGAGGCTAACGACGTAACACCCTGCTTTCTACTTTTTCTTCAGGGACCAAGCCATGACGGACCACTCAGTGACGCTTTCTACCAATCCGACCAATGCCGACCTCCTAGCTGCGAACGCCGCCCTGCTTGCGGAAAACCAGCGGATGGCCGAGCAATTGGCAGAGATGCAGAAAAATGACGAATAGAAGGCCAATAAGAAAATACACACAGATCAGCATGAAGAACGTCAGTCAGAATCTAACGTGAAGACAGGGGAAACTATCCCCAAAATGGCACGACGACGAACGAATCCTTTTTTAGAAGAAATAATGAGTTTTAAAATGCCCAAAAGTTTTACACTTCCAATGACCCTAACGCCGTACAAGGGGATCGGAGATCCTAAAATCCATGTCACGAAATTTGAATCAATGATGTTTCTTAATAGCGACTCCGATCCCATCTTGTGCCGGTCTTTTCCTACTTTCTTAGACGGGGCCGCCCTATTATGGTTTTCTAACCTCCCTGCAGGTTCAATAACAAGCTTTGATGAATTTGCCAAATTATTTATTAATCATTTTGCAGCTTCTAAAATTTATGTGCGGGACTCAGACTACCTCAGCACGATCAAACAAGGACAACACGAAAGTTTGAAGGAATACATGATGCGGTTCACAGAAGCAGCAATGCAGATCCCCGACCTTAACCCTGAAGTGCAATTGCATGCCATCAAAAGCGGCCTTCGCCTCGGGAAATTCCAGGAAGCAATCGCAGTGGCAAAACCAAAGACACTAGAGGAATTTCGAGAAAAAGCCCCGGGCCAGATCAAAATCGAAGAACTCAGGGAGGCACGGAGGAGCGAAAAGCCGATGAAGAAGGAAGAAGAGAGGCCTCATCGGCCCATAAGCAAAGACTCTAGAAAACCATTCAAACTAGCGCCAAAATTCGACACGTACACAAAATTCAACACAAAAAGGGAGGATATAATCAAAGAGATCCTGCACAACAAGTTGATCAAACCACCAGTCCGAGCAGGATCATACCAAGATCAGAAGTACGTGGATAAAAGCAAACACTGTGCTTTTCACCAAAAGTTCGGCCATACCACAGACGAGTGCATCGTGGCAAAAGACCTACTGGAGAGATTAGCCAGGCAAGGGCTCTTAGACAAATATATCTCGTCAAGAAAGCAGCGAGATACAGAAAGAGAAGCAGAAAGGGATAGCAGACATAAACAGGTCGAAACACCCCCATCCAAGGGGATCATTAACTACATCTCAGGAGGCTTTGCTGGAGGTGGGACCACCACCTCGGCAAGGAAAAGAAGTTACCGAGCAATGATGACAATGGAAGGATCTCGCCTGGAACGACAAGCATCAAGTCCGACCTCACGCATCGACTTCAGCACGGCCGACCTTAAGACAACCTATCCGAACCTTGATGACCCAGTTGTCTTCTCAATTCACATGGGGGAACTAACAGTAAAAAAGGTCTTGCTTGACCCAGGGAGTAGCGCCGACGTCTTATTCTACTCCACCTTCAAAAAGATGCATTTCAGCGACAACGCACTACAACCGTCGCCCGGAGAATTGGTAGGGTTCTCTGGGGAAAATGTATCGGTATCCGGGTACATTTGGCTGAGAACAACAATTGGAGAACCTCCACATACCAAAACACTAGATATCCAATTTCTAGTGGTCGATTGCCCTAGCCCTTATAACATCATTCTAGGACGTCCATCATTAAATGCTTTTGGTGCCATTGTTTCAACTGTTCATCTTTGTGTGAAATTTCCCTTGCAGAATAACACGGTGGGGACGGTTTACGCCGACCATAAGGAGGCAAGGCAATGCTACAACGCAAGCCTCAAAACCGTAAAGAAGGAGGAAACACCTCGAATTCACACTGTCTATAACTCGGAACACATACCAACGCTGGCCGAGCTAGACCCCAGAAATGACAACAGCCGTCCAACACCAACAGACGACCTTGAACAGGTAAAAATAGGTCATGATGAGAAATTTACTAACATAGGATCGGCATTCATTGCAGGACAGAAGGCCGACCTTATCACAATATTGCGAAACAACGCCGACCTGTTTGCATGGACGCCAGCAGACATGCCCGGTATCGACCCTAACTTCATTTGCCACAAGCTGGCCGTCAATCCTAATGTCCGACCTATACGACAAAAGAAAAGAAACTTGGGAGACGAAAGGAAGAAAGCGGCAGAAGCAGAGACCAAAAAGCTCCTGGAGGCAAGGTTTATCCGGGAACTTCGATTCTCAGCATGGCTAGCAAACGTCGTAATGGTACGAAAAAGCTCGGGAAAGTGGCGCATGTGCATGGACTTCACCGATTTAAACAAAGCATGCCCTAAGGATGGTTACCCCTCCCAACATAGACAGATTAGTAGACGACACCTCGGGATTTCCAGTGCTCAGTTTCATGGATGCCTATTCCGGCTATAACCAAATTCTCATGCACCCGGAAGACGAAGAAAAAATAGCATTTATCACAGATGAAGGAAATTTTTGCTACAAGGTCATGCCCTTTGGGCTAAAGAATGTGGGGGCAACATATCAGCGGCTTATGGACAAAGTCTTCAAAGATAAGATTGGTAGAAACATTGAGATATATGTGGATGACATGGTGGTAAAATCAACTTCGAAAGAACAGCACAAACACGACCTGGACGAAGTATTTGCACAGCTCAGAAAATACAATATGAGACTAAATCCAGAAAAATGCGCATTCGGAGTCAAGGGGGGCAAATTCCTTGGCTTCTTGCTGACAAACAGAGGTATAGAGGCGAACCCCGACAAATGTTCAGCCGTAATTAACATGCAATCTCCTAGAAACAAAAAGGAATTCCAGCAACTCACAGGTCGGCTGGCAGCTCTTTCTCGGTTCTTGCCAGCAGCAGTGGAAAAGTCATACCACTTCTTTAACACCTTAAAGAAGTCGGACGAATTTGTCTGGACGAAAGAATGCGAAGAAGCTTTCACCAAATTCAAAAACACCTTGGGATCACCGCCAATATTGAGAAAGCCAGAACAAGGTAAGCCCTTGCACCTATTTCTTTCAATTTCTACTAACACAATCAGTTCGGTACTTGTAACAGATGACAGCAAAGAACAACACCCAGTATATTTCATAAGTAAAGTCCTACAGGGTGCTGAAACAAGGTACCCGACGATAGAAAAAGTAGCATATGGACTAATCGTCACAGCTCGAAGATTTCGTCATTACTTTCAGGGGTACCGAATTATAGTTCGGACCAATCAACCACTCCGGCAGATCCTAGCCAAGCCCGACCTAGCAGGAAGGCTAACCAAATGGTCGTTAGAACTCTCAGAATTTGACATCACATATCAGTCCAGAGGATCCCCCAAGGCCCAAGCTCTAGCCGATTTCATCTCAGAATTCACAAATGAAGTAGAAGAAACAAAACCATGGGAATTGTATGTGGACGGAGCATCCAATGACAACGGATGCGGAGCAGGAATTCTGCTAAAAGACGACCAAGGTGTATATGCCGAACAGTCAATCAAATTCCAATTTCAAGCAACAAATAATAAAGCCGAGTATGAGGCGTTATTGGCAGGACTAAGACTCGCGAAAGAGGTACACGTGCCGAACTTGCAGGTATATTGCGATTCCCTACTCATAGTTCAGCAGGGGTAATTTTCAAACCAAAGATACACTCTTGAAAAAGTACCTACATATTGCTAAGGACATGATAAAGGGTTTTCAAAAATTTGAAATAACACATATACCACGGGAACAAAACTCTAGAGCAGACATATTATCTAAATTAGCAACACATAGAGAAGATCAGCAATCAGGAAGTTTGGTACATCTCACGCTAACAAAACCTAGCCTAGATTTGCAGTATGTCTTAAATTTGTCACAGGGTGAAGATTGGCGAACACCAATAATACACTACCTGAAGACGGGAATCGTACCAGAGGGTGATCCGAGGTCTTTTAAAAGGAAAGCAACCTAGTTCACCCTAATCGGAGATAATCTATACAAACGTGGTTTTTCCCGACCACTGCTTAAATGTCTTGCAGGGGAAGACACCAGATTAACAATAGACGAAGTCCACAAGGGCATTTGCGGACATCATATCGGAAGCAGAAGCTTGACAACAAAGATCTTACGTGCGGGATATTATTGGCCGACCTTAAGGTCGGACTGCACAGACAAGGTCAAAAAGTGCGAATCATGTCAATAATGCTCGCCACTGATACACAACCCAGCCGAGGCGTTACATACATCGGATGCAACTTGGCCATTCCACAAGTGGGGCATGGACATCCTCGGACCATTTCCTATAGCGCCAGCCCAGGTAAAGTTCCTTTTGGTAGCCATCGACTACTTTACAAAGTGGATAGAAGCGCAACCACTTGCAAAAATAACCTCGGATAAGGTACAAAAGTTTATTTGGAAATTTATCATTTGTAGATATGGTATGCCACGTGAAATTATCTCTGATAATGGTAGGCAATTTACTGACAAAAAGATTGCATCATTTTTAACTAACATGAATATTAGACATTATTTCTCCTCTATTGAGCACCCACAGACCAACGGGCTCGCAGAGGCGGCTAACAAGGTAATTTTGCAGGCCCTAAAGAAAAAACTGACCGAGGTTAAAGGTCGCTGGGCCGAGCTAATACCAGAGATACTATGGAGTTATAACACAACTCCGCAATCAACAACTAAAGAAAGTCCTTTCCGCTTAGTGTACGGATCAGAATGCGTGATCCCTTTGGAAATCAGTCAAGGGTCAACGAGGACCGAGCACTTCAACGACAGTTCTAACGAACAAACTCGGCTTGCCGAGCTTGACATCATCGATGAAGAACGCAATCTTACGCAGTTAAGGCAAAAATCAATGCAACTAGCTATGAATTGTCAGTATGACAAGAGAGTGAGACCAAGGACCCTCCAGGAGGGAGATCTGGTGCTCAGACAACTAGAAGATGTTCGGAAGCCACCAAGCCATGGAAAATTGGCAGTAACATGGGAAGGACCTTTTCGGATCACTAAGGTCGTCGGAAAAGGAGCTTATCGTCTGGAAACATTGAACGGGACAGCATTGCCTAACACATGGAACATATCATCGCTCAAGTACTATTATAGTTGAGACAATATTGTAACATACAGGGTGGTCAGGTACTCTTTTTCCTAGCCACGAGGTTTTTCCCTAAGGAGGGTTTACTCGGGTAGGTTTTAACGAGGCCGACCATCCTGCACACCTCAAGCGTGAGGAACAATTCTATCTAAATAAAATCATACGTTTGCCACATGACATGCAAAAAACAGTAATAAAAGCTGGAGCCATAACATATTAACAAAAAACAAACTCCGAAGTCATAGATCGGAGAAAAAGTTGATGAAGTTGGAATTCAAACCAACAACTTTTCCAAAATGCATACAAATTTAAAACTACTTTCTAAAAACAACAATTAGAAACTTCAAACAGGCGGGGGCACGTTCTCATCGTGATCCTCGCCAGCCTCATCCTGAACCAACTCGCCATTGACGACTATTTTCGTCACATCAAATTGACGAACATCAAACTCGGGATCAAACAAAGACACCTGAGCAACAGCTCGGTCAAACCCCGAGGTAAACATCTCTATACCTTGATCCTCCAGCTCATGAATCCGAGCGGTCATCTCACCTTTCGTCTTATCATTATCTCTAATTTCGGTCTGAAACAATCGAATCTGATCTTGAAGGCGAACAACCTCTTGCCTTTTCTCTTCCAATTTAGCAGAAACATCAAGAACAGATTTTTCTTTTTCCTTCATTTTCGCCGTCATTTCAGTGATAGTCTTTTCTTTCTGTTCCACCAAGCGCTCCAGAGTCGCAAACTTATCAGCCTCAATCTGCCTCTCTGCTCCAAGCAGTTCAGTAGTACGGCCAACACATAGTAGACGGGAGGCAACAACCTGGTCAAAACAATTGATGTCAAAACAAATAAGACAAAAGAAACAGACAAGGAGAAAACAAATAAAGAAGATACCTGAACATATTTTCCCAGAGCTTCCAGCCCAACACGACGCGTGAGCGCCATATCCCCAGGAAATTGAGATGCCCGATCAGCAAGCTCGGCCAAAGGAAATTGGTCGCTCCACAAAGAATGAGCATTGGCACCAGGAATGAAACCATGAAGCTTGCGCTGACGATCGAAAACAGTAGTAGTAACCTCAGCCACTGACTTATCTTCCTCGGACAGCATCTCCAAGGAATCATCAGGTACCCCCCTCTTCCTCTTTGAAGTAACAGGCTGAGCAGTCGAAAAAGCAGCACCTCCCTCATCAACATTCTGAGCAGCAGAGGCACTAACGCCTTTCTCCTTCTTCCTATCAAGAAAAGATTGAAGCCTAGAGGAACTCAGATGTGGTACTCGTCCACCTACAAACAAAACAAAAACATCAGTCTCACAAACAGGAAATCAATACCAGAAATAAACGTATACATTACCTATATAAGCACGCAACCCTTCTCTATCATTATCTTTTTCAAAACTTAACATCTTAGGGATTGAAAGGCACTCGCCGGAAGCAAAGTTTTTCACCAGAAAATCAACAACCAAATCTTCCTCGTCACTCCTATACGCCTCGAGTACTTGCCTAGGCTCGGAACACCAGTACAACGGGAATTTTTCTATCAGCTCTTCATCAAGATAAAAAGGATATTCCGTCTCTATAGATCAGACTTTCACAAATAGAGATTTGAAATTCTTAAACGACGACTTGTAGAGAAGAAATATAGAATGGCCAAGAAAACTACTCAAACACACCCACAAACCCTTCCGAACCCCTTTCGATTGAAACAAGGAAAAGAACACACCAAGAGAGGGAGGATACTCAAGGAAGGTCATTAAACATTGATAGGCCTTTAGAAAAGCCCAGGAATTAGGATGTAACTGGGAAGGAGCAGAATTCAGATTAGTCAATATGTCACACTCAAAGGAAGAAAAAGGAAACCTAACGTTTAGTTCAGAGAAACACGGAGTGTACATATAAAAGTACGCCCAATCACCCCTACGCTCACAAACCCTATCCTCATTAGAACAAGGGAGAAGCTCTACAGCAACGTTACTGCCATCCTTAACCAACTGCATCGCACGAAATTCTTGAAGAGAATCGGAGCTACCATACGAAGAAGCACGGGTCTTAACATCATCGTGAACCCAATGGTAAAAGTCATGTTTTTTAACCTCAACAACCTTCAACTTTTTCTTTTTCATTACAGACCACAATCACGAAAAGACGTAGAGAAAGAGTAGAAGAGGGATGAAATGAAAAATCTAACCTTTGGAAGTCATTTTCTTTCAAGTCAGAGGAAAAAGGAATGACTTTTCCAAGAATACCAAAGCCTATTACAACCCACTAACAAAGTGGGAACGCAAAACCGAAAACCACAGAGAAATCAAGGGTCAAAACCGGTTCAGTTACAGTAATTAAGTGACATAATGACAGCACGTTTCCCTACAAATGAGGGACAACACCCCACTCAAACCAATTACTCCAACAAACATTTTTCAAAAAAATAATTATTTGTCTCAAATTCAAAGCGCGCGCAACGTTGAGCTTGGGGCTGGCATGACTAAACCGAGATATAGGTCGTCCTGAAAGCTCAACTTGCTAGAAACTAAATACCCAAGCAAGTCAAGCTTGGGGGCTATGTACCATACCTTATAACTCGGAACTGCCACCCTATATCTCGGCCACGTCAGCCACGTTAAACAAGTAAGCATCAGATAATCACGATGTGATAACAATCCCAAGGATCTCGATTAAAGCCGAAATCCACTCTAACAAACCATCAAATGAAATCAATCTACAACTCTATAAAACGGCAGTCACCAACTCAAATAGCCAAGGCAACACTTGAATACACTTGTACACACTTCCTACGCTTATACTCTATTTTATAACTACTCTCCACTAACTTGATCGTTGGAGTCCTTTTTGCAGGTTCTCCGCCCGGTTCGCGCTCAAGCTTGGTGTTTCTCCGCGGCAGAACAAAGTCTCTTTCATCGACCAACGGAAGCCAACGTATAGCACGGAGCCGCGCATCCTTGCACGAACAATATATATATATATGAACAACATATATAATTTGAAATTTCTTCCTATCATATTTATGTTATTTGAGTTATGAATTTGAGATAATTTTTTAATTTTTTATGAATTGAAATTAAATTTTATAAATAAACTTAATTATTAACGAGTCAAACAACAAAAGAGACTTAATTTTCACATGTTGAACTTGAGCTTACAGCTAGTAGCGAGCAAAAGCAAATGGCAAGTAAGCATCTAGATGGTGACATGGTGTTATGATTTATGATGCTAGCTAAATTTTCATTTGCTTAATTTTTTATTTTATTCTTATTTTATTTTTCTTTCATTATTTTTTCTAGTATAAACTCTCCTCTTGTTGTTTCTTGGGGTTTTCCGATAAATGTTTGTAGAGTGGCCCGATAAATATTCTTGGATTTTTTTTATTTGGCTGCTTCTGTTTTGGATTTGATTTTGGTCAACTCTAGTTTCGGGCATCTAGGCCTAACATCCAACTTGAGCTTTCAGCTTTTATTGAGTATCTAGGCTCACCATCTAGCTTCTACAACCTATTAAGTCAGAACAAACACAATACAAGCCTCCTACTCATAATGGCTCTAACCTACTGTAGAATCAACTTTTGTGGTGTACACATTTGGGGGAGGACAAAACAAAAGAGAACAATAAAATCGTTTTCATAAGTAAACAGAACTGCCGGATGGTTAGTTATCTACCTCGTCAATGATATACCAATATACATTGACCCTATTCACATTTTCTTTCCGCTGCCTTTCTTCTTTAGTTTCAAGCTCTTCATGGACAGCACACCAGAAGTGCTCTTACCTTCAAACTTTTTGGTCATCTTTACAACACTTGACATACCCTTTCTCGCTGCAGCACGCTGCTGTGGTCGGCGACTCATCATTTTTCTATCAAGTGGCCAGTATGCATATGGTTCGAGCTTGTCTTTCCTCTTCACATCTCCCCTGGCTTTCTTGCTAGTATATTCCTTTCCCGTGTAAGCCCACCCGGAGTCTGATGTTTTCCTTCGCTTCTGGGCTTTAGTCCCACACCTCCCAGACAAGTGACTATCAGGCTCACTCCTAGCATCATACTCGGGTTCGTCAGGCTTTTCCTTCCTCTGCTTCCCTTCCTCGCGGATAATCAAACGTCCATGGGGATCTAGCTCCATCTCATCACCTTCGGACCTTGATTTCCTTTTTAGATGCTCAGATGATCTCAGAGCAGACCATGCTTTCTTGCGATCAAGCAAATCAAGTGGTTCATCATCTGATTCGTCCTCAGGCAGTTTCTTCTTTAGCCTGATGTTGGACCTACAGACAACCAAAAATTGAGAACAGTCCAATTGAAGTTACAGAACAAATCAAAAAACATTTTGCAGTAATATATTAAGTTGGATCTTACAAAATGTTTGATCTATGCGAATTTAATCATTACATCTTAAAAAAATAAGATAATCAGCAAAAGAATCCAGCCAGTAATAAGAATGGACAAGCAGAAGATGCATCCTACCTCACTGAAGTTGCTGCTGATCTGCTCCTGCCAGAGATTGTCTTGGCATTTAGATAGTCCCCATAAGTCCCGTCAATTTCTTCATCAAAATCTGAAAAGATTTTTGTATGATTCCACACACTGTTTCTGAAAATAAGTTTACATATATTTGTCAGACGCATAAAAAACTTTGTGCATAATAACAAAAATCACAAGACTAGTCACAACTTCAATGCCAAATTAGTGCACAAAAATGTTGTTTTAAAATGGTAATTGGTGCATCATACTGGATGTAACTGTTCTAGTTAGTCAATAAACATAACATAAAAGTTCACTTTGCTTTCATATATCAACAATTATACACACTTGCAAAATGATACTACGTCGATGTGAAATTGGGTAGAAATCCAAGAGTCACATGCATAGGTTTCTGGTGCTGAAACTATTTTTCCTATTCCTAATAATGCAACCAAATACTTTGACTGATACCTGGACTTGGTTGCTTTTGAGAAATGTGTTTTAGTTTCCTCAGATTTAGCACCCCGTTTTCTCTTTTTCTGTTCCTGGATCTGTTACGAAATGGATTGAAAATCTCAGAAAAACTCTTCCAAAGGAAGGGGGGAAAAATACACTATAATGCTTGCCCAAATGACCTTGCATATGTTGGTAAGAAGTTTCGTATGTTCTTTAGGTATGACATCTTTAACAGCACCCAGTCCACACTTTGTGACAAGCATTCCCAAGAGAAGTTTAACCTGCAAAGAATTTGAATGTGTTAGCACTTAGCAGTTTACAGCATGAACAAGCATCTACAAAACAACAGTCATCCATGATAATGTATTTACGAAACTGCAGTTTTCCACAAAAATACCACGTAAAATAACCAAGCAACCTTTGCTTTAAAATGATTTTGGGTGCTGTTTTGCCACTTCAACAAACCCTCCACTATGCTCTGTAGGCGCACTTTCAACCCTTCTGCTTGTGATTTGACTACTAATACCTTCAATAAACCCAAATTTGCCTGCAGCATGACATGAAAAACATACCTAGTCCTGAAGTTTAGCAAAATATCATTTCCTTCAATCATCACTAGTAGGAAATCAATCAGATAGAGAAGGACAAACCTTAATTATCTCTGTATTTTCTGTTTGGAGTTGGAGCCAGTTGAAATCAGGTAAAACAAGATCAGAGAATTCATATGATAAACGAGCTAAACTTTTTGCAGTTGCACTTCTCATATGTGAAGTTTGTCCACCCAGACCCCTAGCAATCTAAGCTCATGAAAATCTCACAAAATCATTACCCAATGAGGGAGAAATATAAATGATGTGTTCAAGACTAAAGAGTGATGAGTTAAATGCTGCACATCACATCAAACAGAGGAAATGCAGGTGATATTGATTATTAAGAAACTAAGAAAGATGTAAAAAGCACAAGTTAGATATTACCTTGTCAAAAAACTCATGTAATTTTTCTCTCCCACTTCTCTCCTCATCTCCAAGTACATGACCAATTTGGACAAGTATATCATAAGCCCTGTTCCTGGTTTTTTTATTAACCTGCAAAGATACTCTTCAAAATTTAGCACAACAGCAGCCTTATGAAGGTGAATTAAGAAGCTATTTTCGGGTGAATCTGATGTTCATGCCAAATAACATTCACAAGTGCTCCATATTCAAAAACACATTGAAGAATAATCCCCCACTGTTCATTGACATAATCAATCCAAGAACAGCCACAACATACTATAAAAGAAACAGTAGGACCGATATATTGAATTTGACAGGTGCAAAGACCAAAATGAAAAAAAAAAACATTAAAAGAACAAGATTTTATTCAAAAACAGTCAATAACACAACAAAAACAATGTCCACATTCGTAATGATAGAAAAAGACCAAATACAAACTGATTAATAATATTTATCAATGCACTGTTGCAACAACGGCTCACATTTAGCATTCAAATAAAACACCACACTCTAGAAAAATGTTGCTTATACCTACATGAACTAGAGGGAAAATTACCAGTTGAAGACATTGCATGCCAACTCATTTTGCAACATTCCACAATTACCACATTACCTCTTTAACAGCAATTATTATTTCGGCAAGTAAAACTTCAACATCTTTTCTCCAGAAGTCCTCCAAACTATCCTGCAGGCAATGCATGCCTTCACATTATTTATGCTTCACATAGTCACGCTAGGTGATGCAACAAACTCTACAGCTTATCAGATGCATCATTACAAAAATAACTCAAGGTAACAAACAAGGAAGCAAAAGCACATTTTTTAATACCTCTGACTTTGAAGCCTGAATTATTAAGAAGTAAAGGCAATCAAGTCTGTGACGTTTGGCAGAAAAATGGCATAAATGAATAATTTCAACCATCAGCTCAAAAAGTTCCTTCAACTTTGAAGAAACAAAACGATCAGAACTCTGTCAAGAAAAACACAAATTAGAAAGTTTAAGCCAACACTACTACAACAACAAAGGCTTGTCCCACTAGGTGGGGTCGGCTACATGAATCAAACGACGCCATTGAACTCTATCATGTATCATGTCCACAGAGAGACTATCAAAGAAAATATATTTGCAACACAAAATATAGCTCAGCAGTGAAAACACCAATTAAAGGTAGTTTCTCATGCTCCAAGAAAGAAAACATATAGTGGTGAAATATGTAAGAATCACTCCAACTTAACCATTGGACAGGTAACCAATCTATCAATATTATTATGCATTCCCATCAAATAACAACACTAATTGAACCATTGTGGCTACAGTGATACAACATCAATACTTTTTTATGAATATGCTTTAATCACATCAACCAGACTTTTTTGGTTAACCAGAAAACCAAATTAAATGTTGTATAGACTACCTTGAGAATGATTGAAAGTGCTTTGTATGCCTTCTTCTGCATGACACCTTCGGCGTCCTGCAATTAATTAGAACTATAATACTTCTAACTTCAAATGTGAAAGGGGGTTGAAGGAACTACTATAATAGAACAAAGTTAAATACACTTTTAGTCTTAGTCAGACCTTTAATGCTGGCTTTATTGCATGATATAACGCATCAATCCCTTCATCTGTTAAACCAGGCAACAGGAAAACTGCAAAGTCAATGTACTGTGCCCTGGGATAGAAAGAAATATGTTACAACTTTACGAAGTACATCCATATATACACAATTCACAATATAGATGACTATGAATACTTGATAACTAATGAAGAAATTTCTTTTGATGCTTCATCAATCTGCATAGAACTGATATTCTGGGAATCGTCTACTCTGCCGGCCTCTTTAAGGCGTTTTCCAATCTCATTCATTCTGTAGATGAGTAAATTCCCCACAACTGTGTTATCTGCTATGGAAGCAATATCACCAATAGTACGCTGCACATGGACAAAAACCATCTTCATAAACTTGTTGCACCAGCCAAATGTAACAAATAAATTATCCATTCAATTCAAAGACAATCTAAAGACATGTCCACTTAGTATACTCACTAAATGGATACAGCATACCATGAAATATTCATATACCAAACAACCCGTCTATAGAAAGACTAAATAATTAAATAACAGTATGCAAAAAACATGCTTTCATTTTCACACTAGTGGAGGCATATTCTTTGGCACTGACATAAGATGGGTTTGGTAAGGTTTTTGCTTTAAAAGTTGCTTATTTTTCTTGTTTTTTCAAATATGGATTTTCAAAAGTTGTAGCAAATATATTTGATAAAACAAAAACAAAATAAAAGTATCCTTTAATAAGCACACGCTATAATAATAGTGTTTGGTAAAATTGCTTTAAAATTTAAAATGACTTTAATAGACACAAATACAATAAAGAGTTAGAAATATCCAGATATTCATTAACATATAGGGTTTTATATTAGACTCTTTAATTTTGAAAGGGACAAGCAAGCTTCGAAAAGTATTTTCACAGATTCTTGCAAAAGCACCCCTAATTTTTTAAAATTGAAAGCAAAAGCACATGAACTTGTTGTTTTTACTAAACACAGCGTATTAACTAATGCTTTTGAATAGCCCAGATATTTCTCCAATAAACGTACAGTCTCTATCACTCCTATCAAGTGATTGTACAGAAGAACATAAATGCCGAAACCAAGTTACACAAAATAAGGATCCCCTATGAGCATTACATGGCAAACAAAGTATTGGAATATTCTAGAACAAATCAATTATGATAATGATGAATATCACATGTAGCCAGCAGTAGGAAGAATCACAGACCCACCACATAAGCAGAATGTCTAACGTCTAATTATAAATTATCTTCTATGCTGCGATCCACTAGGGATGCATAATTACTGCACACCTGCTAAACACTGAAAAAACAATTCCCAATTTACAAAGTTTAGTACCTGCAAACAACCACCGTCATCTTTTGAAGGCTTCAGGAATACATCTGCCAGAGCAACTAGTAAGTGCTTTGCAGATGACTTCAGAACGTTCAAATTGTCCCTGGCAACCTGTTGCGAATAACAGACAAGACTTTGTTTGTCTATATCTTGCCCATTAAAATCTGTGTTATTTGCTTCCACAGCATTCTTGTTTTGTTGAATCAGAAGCTGCAAGCTATTGCATATTATTCCGCGAACCTCAGGTTCCTCTTTTATCTCTCTGCATAAATGTCCTTGCAGATTCACGAAACATTCAGCAGTGTCAACAGGAAAGTTGCAAAACGAAGGCAGCAAAGACCACAAAGTGTAAGCAAGGGCATCTGCATTCCTTGATGAAACCTTGAAACCTTGCTTCTCAAGCTGCACAGCACAGAAAGTAACAAAAATCTCTGCAGGAGACTAATACTGCAACTCATAAATAAATAATAAATTGTTTCCCACCTTTCGAGCCTTCTCCCTTATACGTTCAATCATGGGCAAAATTTCTTCTTTAAAATAATTTAAACTTGCACCAATAATATACTGTTTCAGGATTGGAAACAGCCAGATATTCGCATCCAACAAGTCTTCAGCTTCCAAATTCAGAGGTATAAAGGACAGCAATCGGTCAGGTCCCATTGCAGCAAGAGCTGATCCAAAGCATTCATGCAACTACAAGATGTAGAATGTACTATACATAAGTAATCAGTTGCCCAAAGAAAACTATAACATAAAAAATAGTTCCAGAATCTTGTCAACAACATACTAATGGGCGAATAGACTAAGAAAGGAATTGAGAAAAAAAGGTTTGCTCCCAATTCTTGAACAATCATAATAAATATATAAATCAACAGAAGTTTGCAGCACATAGTAGCTATTCTGTTATTTGCTAAGCACACAATCATCAGCATTGACAGCACCAAATGTCCCTATTAATACTAATTACAAGGGCAAACATAGAAATGAAACGGCTGCTAAAACCAACCCAGTCACTTTAAAAACCTTCATATTATAACAGAATACAAAATATATCCAACTCTTTCCTGGTCAACTCTAATAGAAAACCATTCAAAAATAGGATACCTGCTTCTTAAAGGGAAAATCTCCTTCATGCAGCTTTTGCACATCTACCAAGTTCTTGAGTATTCCTCTCATAAAATAAGGAGAACTGTTTCCTGTATTGATGATAGCAAAGTCCCAAATATAAGTAATTTGCAGTATATACATTATTTTAAGAACAAGATTACAAAATTGACTCAAAAACAGAGGTGAGATAAATATCGATAATTTAATCACACCATCCATGATCTAGACAAATTAAATCATAATCATAATTGTTAAATTAGAAATAATACTCCCTGGCCTCTTAGTCTAATCAACGACAAAAAGAGGTCGTCAGTGCAAAAAGGATAATGGGATCTCACAGCAAACAAAGTACCTAATTTATTAAACATAGCTGAAACAACTTGTAATACTCTGTCCCAGACAGCACTATAGCGATAATCAAGTAAGCTCTCAACAATTGCACAGATTTTTTCAATAATGGTTGGTCCTGACTTCCACGATCCTCTGTCATCACTAAAAGAGATCTGATCCACTCCCTCCTTAATCAAACGTGCATCAATACAAGAGTTAATCATGCTCTTAAAGGCATCAGTGGCTGCATATATTGCCTCTTCATGATCAGATGCCAAAATATCTGCATATTCAAAGGAAAAAAACAATACTTGAGGAAGTACCTTTCGAAACAGGTAAGCACATATGAACACACATGCGTGCACAAACCATGAACATGTGACAGAGAGCATTAAGAAGTGCAACATAATTAAATCATTCAAAAAGGAAAAGTGGATATGATATCTTACCTTTGAGAGCATTAAAGACAAGAGGGAGCTTAACCACACATATTCGTCTTTTGAGCAAATAAACTTTATTCATTCCAGTAGCGAGCAAGCGAGCAGTAAATGTCATTCCCTCTCCGGAAGTCTCATTTGATGAGATAGAATGAGCCAACAAGCACAACAACTCAAGTAATGGGTCGGGCGAAACTTCTGATGTTGGGTAAAGACAAAGAAAACTCAAGCCATCTGTTATTCGCCTTGTGACTAGAGGTTCATGCAAATTCAAGAGAATTTTGTAGTTCTCGAGAATGCTGGTCTTGTCTTCCAGCGACACAAAGGGAAGATTCTCTTTCAAAGCATCAAGAATATACAGAACCTGCTGGGCTCCCACAGTTCCTTCACTAGCATTAGCATCTGCTCTATGAGCCAGCAGAGAAAAACTTTCCAGGAGATTTTTGACTCCCTCACTTGCGGAGGCTAAGAGGGAAGATTTTTGTAAGTTTAGCAAGACGTCACGAAGATACAAATGAGATTTCCTTCTAACCTGATAAAAGATTTAGTTAGCATACACAAGATTCAACTATGCACCACAGTTTAGCAAACATTCAGTATCCTTAATAATCAAGAACAGAAGAAGAAATCTAAAAGAAGAACAAAAGCTATATGCAAGACCCAACCATAGGTAATGTACAATTCTTATTAGAATAGGATCAACTAAGCATAAAAGTTGTAAGAACTTGGGGACATCGCCAACAATATCCTCATCAATGTGAAACCTTTATCGTGGTATCATCACTCCCATATCCATTGATTTTCACAAACTGAAAATTCGGTTTTTGAAGTCACAGAGAAGGTAATATACCTTAGGTCGTGAATCAGTAAGGAACCCCAACAGCACAGTGAACAACGGAGACACATCGGACCAATTCACACTGTCCCTTCTAATCAACAAATGCGAAAGGCACTTCAATCCTGAAACCATGACACTCTCTGATTCCCTCAACGACCGTAGAACTCGCACCACCAGCTCCGACAAGAACTCCCTCTGCTTCTTCAGCACCGCAGCGGGCACTCTCGGGATGAGGAGGGATATAACAGTGAGGAGGGCGCCGATGACGTGGCTGGGAGGGTTGGGTTCCACTGACATGCGGTCCAGGGAGGAGCATGCAGCGCCAAAGTAAGCGACAGGGAAGGACGCGAGTTTTTGTTCCTTGAGCTCCTGAGACATAGCCCCGATTACGGCGCAGAGATGCAAGTGGCTTTCCTTGGTGGAACCGGAGAAGCGAGAGAGGATGGAATAGCAGAAATCATCGTTTGAACCTTCCCCGAAGAAGGATGGTGCATCCATGTCGAAGTCGTCCATGGAGGATGATGCAATAGGACTAGTTGCTGGAAAGTGCAGTGAAACGCTAGGTCCGACGGCAGTCACGGCACAAATGTTTATGCACTGAAGGTCGAGTAGGTTGTTTGCGCGCCTTTCTCGGAAATTTTTTTTTTAACGATATTTTTTAAAAAAATAAGATAAAAATAATTTTATATTTAGATATATTATCTAAAAAAATTTATTTATTTATTAATTATGTTTGATTAAAATAAAATAAAAATATTTTTTATTTATTATGTAAAAAATATTTTAAAAAAAAATTTTTATAAAAAATATAAATTATAAATTCTTAAAGAAAATTTTTTTATTTTTCTAATATTTTTATTTTTACTATAAAAATTTTTTTAAACCACTAAAAAATAAAAAATAAATTTTTTTTTTATCAAATTTTTTTTTATCAGATTTTTTTTGGTGTGTACCAGGGTATCCATCAGGTCGGAAGCCCAATGACTAATCCCTCGGGTACTGCAGAGGCACACAAAGTGGGCGACCCTCCCAAGCAAGCAAACTCCATTCCCATCCTCCAGTGAGTATCGAACCCGGGAGAGATGGTTAAGGGACACAGACCCTCATCCATCTGTGCCAACTTGCGTTGGTTTTTTTTTATCAGATTTAATAGCGTTTGAACAAGTAGTTTAAGTAAAAGAGGTTAATAAATTAGAAGGCTTTTTGGGCTATATTATACTGCAGTTGATTGGATCTCTCCTCCTGCTGGCATAAGAGGACATTCTTATTCAAGATTGTGGCTAACGGTCCCCTTGCTCTATTTTCCTGCTGTTTACTTGCACCTTTTTTTTGTTGTGGACCGATTCAGGTGGGCCAAAACACTCAGCCCAAACATCACTCCCCTACAATTAGGATCGGAAATAAGTCGAGAAACTAAAGTTCAACTCATGAAAATTGAGCTTGACTCACGGTTTAATTCATTAATAATCGAGTCTATTTTTTAAGTTTAAGCTCGACTCATCGAAGGCTCATGATCTGGCTCAAACTCACGAGATGACTCAAATAACAAGAATCATTCTATAATTCTATATCAATAAATTAATATATGTAAAATTATATATTACTATTTTAAATATATATATAATTGAGTCGGCTTACGAGCTAATGAGTTGAGTTTATCCAAACTTAAGTTCGACTCATTTAATTTATGAGCTCAATTCCAAACTCAAGCTTGGCTCACTAGCTCATGAATTCAGGTTATCGAACTATTAACGAGTCAAACACGAGCTGGCTCATGAGCTAGCTTGACTCACTTTGAGTCCAACCTCTAATATACACCCGTTCCCACTTCCTGATGCTATTCTAAGATCATATTTGGGTGAACTTTTAAAAGAAGATATTTTTTGAGTTATCTTTTTTAAAAGATCTTTTAAAAAAGTAAAAGTAATTCTATGTTTGAATATCTCATGTAAAAAGATCTTTTTATCTATCAATTATATTTGGGTATAACAATATAAATGTATTTATTTATTTATTTATTATACAAAAAATATCTTTTTTTAAATATTTTAAAAAAGATATAAATTGTACCTTCTCAGAAAATATTTTTTTCATTTTTTTAGTATTTTTACTTTTATTACTAAAAATTTGTTAAATATACCAAAAATTAAAAAAAAAAATCTTTTCTATCGATATAATGGCACCGAATAAGCACTAATTTAATCATCGAGTAATTACCCAAATCAGTTCCCAAGAATTTTAAAAGCGGACATTTTAGTCCTTAAAAAAAATTAATACACAGATCAATCCCCAAAGTTTTACTCTGGCAGACAAATCAGTCCGAGTCTATTTTTCGGTAGGATAATTACTCAAATAAGTCCCCAAAGATTTTAAAAGCGGACATTTTAATTTCAAAAAAAAGTTAATACATAGATTAATTCCAACATTTTTTTGTCAGACATAATAGTCCCCGTCCATTTTACTTTTGCTATATGTCAACATTTATTATTATTATCTTAGCTTTGTGCATGTGAATGATGACACTAGTATATTAATACACTCTTTTCATTGGAAACAAGCAAGGTAAATAATGATGCTTTGAAATCCAAATTAAAATATTTTCTTTTAATACAAACATATTTTTTAAAATAGGACATCTTTTGATTATATTAAATACAAAAATTTCAAATGATTTCAATCTTGAGTTTCTTGCAGAATAATCTCTGATAATTGCATCATCGTTGATTGAGTGACTACATATATATACTTTTTATATTTTTTATGTAAAAATTCTTTTTATATTATAAATATATACATAACAATCTAATAAATAAATTTATCATTGTTTTTGCCAAAAAAAAAATAAAAAATTATAATACAGTATTATTGTACAATTAGATTTATTTTGGTGTTAGCACAATCTGTGTTAATGTTATTATTATGCACTTAAGCACAAACTTTTGGTGGTAATGTTATGGTCTTAGCAATTTTGATTTCCTTGTATTTCATGTTAGTTTTATTATTTTGTGAGTATTAGTTTGCACTTGGTTCCTTTCATTCTTTTTGTTAATGATGCAATTCAGTTTAACACACAAATCTACTACATTCACTACTAAATAAATAGCCACAACAATATCAACACATCTTTCAAATAATAATGCTACATCATATTCATTAAAAAACTCTATCCAACATCTATCTATATGTTCTTGCCCTACCTGACCAAACAAATTAAACTCATAATCAAATTCAGTATAAGTCTACACATAATTATGCAAAGAAACAATTCAACTCTCTTCATATGTCCTTTCATTATCATTTGACCTCCATGTAGCATCTCAGTCTGAACATTGGTAAATCTTCTTTTTAAACTTTTATTTGTATTGTCTATTGATGTACTATTTGCAAAGCATTCCTCCACACTAACTGCTTCTTCATCAGTTTCATCCATCCATTAAAAATAATGACACCCAACATTCTTCTTTAAGGAAGCAAAAGATGAAGAATTAGTGACTCATGGAGATTTCAAAGATGAAGCAAAAGAAAGGAAAAAGAAGAACTACGTAAGGGATCTGAAGATCCTCCCCCAGATGTCTCTCCTCTTATGAGCAATCTCACTTATTTAAATCTTAGATTTCCTAATAATTCAAATTCAAAAACTAAATCTTTTTCTTATCTTTTAGAAAGATTAAGATAACTAATAGCAATAATTCCTAATTAAAACTAATTCAAATCAAATCCTATCTTATAGAATCTTTCACAATCTTAATCAAAATTACATCTTCCAGAGGGTTTGTGGGCTTGCTTGGCATGTAATTAGGCTCATTTTGAGTCTTGGGTGTGTCACTTGCTTGTTTGGGCATGCCACGTGCTGTCTTGGGTATTTTGGGCGTACCACTTGCTGTCTTGGGCGTGGCATGCCATGCAAAGATGAGGATCGTTTGCGGCCCAAACTAAACGTCCATCATAAAAATAAGCATATCATTTCAAAGTTTTGGATGTTAGCTTTCCAATGACATTGAAACTGTCTCATTTGAACCTCTCTAGCTCAAGTTATAGTCATTTGAGTATGAAGAAGTTAGGATGGATAACATTTATAAACTTCTCCCAATGTTGATTTTCTTCATTAGCGTGGCACGCCCTTCCACCTTTTTCCAGGGCATGGCACGCCCTCCACTCTTGGACTCAAGCATGGCACTCTCTCCTTGTCTCGTGGCATGCCCTCCTTATGATTTGCTGCAGGGACTTGGTTTTGGTTAAGGCATGGCACGCCATTCCTTGGCTTTATAGGTCGTGGCATGCCTTGACTTGCATGTGACATGCCCTGGTCTTCTCCCTTTTGAGTGTGGCATGCCTTGTTCCTTGCATGGCATGCCTAGTTTCTTTCTTATGGGGTGTGGCACGCCCCTTGTCTCATCTAGGAAATGGCTCGCCCTGTGATAAACCACTATTTTATGATTTATATTGTGTTTATTTGTGTGGTTTTATCATGATCCTTACCCACTTATTCATTAATTTAGCATGCATTTATATTTCCTTCCTAAAATTATTACATGATTGAAAACTACTTCCTAGAGACTTTTAATTTTGTATTTTTTATTTCTCCTCTATTCCATTCGATGCCGTGATCTGTGTGTTAAGTGTTTCAGGCTTTATAGGGCATGAATGAGTTGGAGATTGGAAAGGAAGCTAGCAAAAATGGAAGGAACACAAGAAATTGAGGAGATAACCAGCGAGAAGTGACGCGGTCGCATGGCTCACGCGACCGTGCGAAAGAGGAGAAATCGCAGTGACGCGGCCGCATGGCTCACGCGGCCGCGCGGATTGGAAAAGCTCGAGCGACGCGGAAGCGTGGACGACGCGAACGCGCGGCTGGGAAAAACGTGAATGACGCATTCGCATGAGCGACGCGATCGCGTGACGTGCGCGATCTGCATAATTTGCAGATTCACTGGGGGCAATTTCGGGCCCTATTTTGACCCAATTTTCGGCCCGAAACAGCAGACTAGAGCCAGAGAACATGCAGAAACCAAGAGAACATTCATTCTACACAGTTTTTAGTTTTTAGATCTAGTTTTACTCCTCCTCTAGATTTTCTCTCTACACATTCATAGTTCTTAGGATTTTAGTTTTTCTAGCTTTTTGCATTGGGATATTGAGAAGAGTTATTACCTCATCAAGACTTCGTCATTCTAGTTCGTTTTATTTACTTGGCTTACTCTTCCATGTTCCTTGCTTTGTTTAATTTTACCATTGGAATATTTTTAGGATTATTTAATACAAGGATCACTTTTATTTTTAATTGATTATTTTTAATTTTTATTTACAATGTCTTTCTTTAATCCGTTTTCATATGCTACGAATTTTACCTTTACAATGAGTGAGTAGTTCTCTAACTTGATGGGGAGTTGATTGAAAGGAACCCTTGAGTTGGAAGGTTCAAGAGAAAGATTGTAATTGGGTTATTGTTGGATTGCTCTCTAATTCCTAACACCAATCCTCCCCATAGTGGATTGGGACTTGTGAATAGAACAGTATTCCAACTTGTTTTACCTTCCCTTACTTAGTAAAGGATAACTAAACGAAATAACTCTCAATTGTCAACTAATCTTAAGAATGTTCCATCAAGAATAGGGCTTCCATGTAATCAACTCCCAGTCAAGGCTTTTATTTACATTATTCAATTTCATCAATTTAATTTCCTGTTTACTCAACTCAACCCTTTTCAAAAACATCTGATTAATAAAATAGCACCCTTTCCTGCAATTCGTTAGGAGACGACATGGGATTCATACTCCCAGTATTTTAAATTTCAATTTTCTGTGACACCTTTCTAAATTGAGCGGTGGATTTCTGGCGAGTTAAGAACTATACTTGCAACACATATATTCTAACAATTTTTAATTCACCAATTTCTGCCTGCATCAATTTTTGGCGCCGTTGCCGGGGAGTTGCAATAGAGTGCTAAAGTTATTAATTAGAATTTATTTATTTGCATTTTATTTTATTTTGCTACTATGAGCTGCTTGTTTCTTTCGTCAAATGACGCGTTCACTTCCTGATCCGCGCTTGCTAATATTCGATCCTGAAATTGAAAGGACTATTTCACGAATAAGGCGAGCTCGGCGTCGGTTAGTCCGCTCTGAGGGAGGATCTGAAAGTGAACTTGAGGAAGAAACCAGCTCCCGTTCTACTGATTCGGTTGGTTCACGTGCAGACGACATGGCAGCTAGGAGAGTTACCATCCAGGAGGAAGGAGCCCCTGATTTTACGATGCAACCGTTTCAAGCGCATCACCCAGCAGTGGCTACAGATTTCGAAATAAAGACCGCACTGCTCAATTTGATGCCCAAGTTTCATGGCTTACCTGCTCAAGAGCCTATCAAGCACCTGAGAGATTTCCAAGCAGCCTGTTCTACTGTCAGGCGTGATGGTACAGATGAAACTTCAATTTTGCTTAAAGCTTTCCCGTTTTCTCTTGAGGGAAAAGCAAGAGAGTGGTACTACACTCAACCCCTTGCAAATGTATCCAATTGGGATACGCTCAGAAAAGAGTTTTTGGAGAAATTCTTTCCATCTGAAGTTACTGATAAACTGAGGAAAGACATTTCCACGATTGTTCAAGATGACAACGAGACTCTCTTTGAATACTGGGAGCGCTTCAATAATCTTCTGGAAGCATTCCCCCACCACATGATTGACAAGATAGTGTTACTCAGCTATATCACACAGGGCATGAGGCCCCAAGACAAGACCACATTGGAAAGTGCTAGCAATGGGTCTATGAAGAAGTACAAGACCACTGATGAGGCATGGCAATTGATCAGCGACTTAGCTGAATCTACTAGGAACCACAGACAAAAGTAAGGTCGTTCAAAAGCCATTGCAGAAGTATCCTCTAGCAGAGAGACTGTTGCTCTAACTCAGAGTATCTGTGAGATGACCAACTTACTGAAGCAGATGCAATTGAATCAACAAGTTCAGCAAGCTCAACCTTCTCCAGCACAGCAAGGCCAACAGTTAGTCCCACAGAGAGTCTACAGAATTTGTGCTGATTATAGCCATTATACTGATGAATGCCCGCAACTCCAACAGGAAGACAACATGGTAGCATCCACTCATAACTTCTATGACTGCCCTAACCAAGGGTACAATCAAGGTGAAAATCATAACCATGGATGGCAGGACAATTCTAACCAGAATTGGAGGGACAACAATAACAGAGGAGGCAGAGATAATCAGGGAAATCAGAGGTGGAATAATAATAACAACAGGCAGCAGAACCAACCTTACAGAGCACCTCACCTGAGGCAATCCCAAGGACCACAGAATACCCAACAGCAGACCTCTCAATTCACTCATTCTTCTTTATCTCCTAATGAAGAGTTACTACAATCTTTTGAGAGGAGACAACAGACCATGGAAAATAACATTATGAATAACATTAATGCCAGTCTGAATGGTCTGACCTCTACTTTGCAAGCTCTTGTTTCACAGATTGGATCAATGCAAAATTCCAGTAACCAACCTTCAAGCTCCACTGGAATCCCCTCTCAACCATTATCCAATCCAAAGGGAGGCATTAATGCCATCACCCTGAGGTCCGGAACCACACTGCAGGAGAGGAATCAGGAGGAGCCAAGCTCACAAGAACACGCCTCAGCTGAAGAGGTAGTAGAAATAGAAGATGTCGAAGAAGAAGAGGACATACAGGACATAGCTGAAGAAGAAGAAGTGCAACCACAAGAGGAAGCACCAAAAGGCGCAGACACTGCAGAAAACACTACTCCCATTCCCTTTCCACAACTTGCAAGGAAGCCCAGGAAGCAACTAGAACCCGATCCCAAAATGGTAGAAATATTCAAAAAGGTTGAGGTAACCGTTCCTCTTTTTGATGTTATTCAACAAGTACCTAAATATGCAAAGTTTCTAAAGGATTTATGTATACATAAGGACAAAATTCATGAATTAGAAACTATTCCTTTAGGTAGTTCCATATCTGCTTTAATGGGAGGATTACCTGAGAAGTGCAGTGATCCAGGTCCTTGTATAGTTAGTTGTACTATTGGTGGAGTAGTAATTTATGATTGCATGCGTGATTTAGGAGCCTGTGTTAGTATAATGCCTTTGTCTATATATGATATTTTGAGGCTCCCTCCCTTAAAAAGGTCGGCAGCTCGTTTTGTGTTAGCAGATAAAAGCATTATTACAGTGGCTGGAGTTGCTGAAGATGTTTTAGTGAACATTAAAGGGCTTACATTTTCCATTGATTTTTATATCCTGGAGATGCCCCATAATGACTCAGATAAGCCATCATCAATCTTACTTGGAAGACCATTCCTGAAGACATCAAAATTCAAATTAGATGCTTTTTCAGGAACATACTCTTTTGAAATAGATGGCCGAATAGTAATCTTCAATCTGAATGGAGTCATAAACAACCCTCCAGAAGATCATTCTATCTTCCAGTGTGATGTCATAGATGAAACTGTAGCTGCAGTTCACAAGAAAGAATTAGAAGAGAGGCACACTGGACAAGGTCCAAGTGTGGGGACCCTCTTAATTGACAATGAGGGCATTTCGCCATTTTCACAAGCTCCAGATAATCCAGAGCCTGCCCATGATCAGAAGTTAGAGTTGAAACCCATCCCTCCACATCTCAAATATGCTTATCTTGAAGATGAGCAGAAGTTTCCGGTTATCATTGCAAGGGAACTTACTTCTCAACAAGAAGAGCAGTTACTTAATGTACTGAGGAGGCACAAGAAGGCAATTGGGTGGAGTTTGGCAGACATAGTAGGCATCAACCCTCAAGTATGTGAGCACAGAATATTTTTAGAAGAGGGAGCAAGACCTGTCCGTCAACCCCAAAGAAGATTGAATCCCACTATCTTGGAAGTTGTCAAAAAGGAAGTGACTAGACTATTGGAAGCAGGTATCATCTATCCCATTTCAGACAGTGAATGGGTTAGCCCAGTACAAGTGGTGCCCAAGAAGTCTGGAGTCACTACAGTGAAGAATGAGCATGGAGAGCTCATAGCAACTAGAGTTCAGAATGCTTGGAGAGTTTGCATTGATTACAGGCGTCTCAACCAAGCCACCCGTAAGGATCACTATCCACTTCCATTCATTGATCAAATGCTGGATCGCCTGTCAGGTAAATCACATTATTGCTTTTTTAGATGGTTACACAGGTTATTTCCAGATTCATATAGCTCCTGAGGATCAGGAAAAGACCACTTTTACATGTCCTTTTGGGACTTATGCTTACAGGAGAATGCCCTTTGGCTTGTGCAATGCACCAGCTACTTTTCAAAGGTGTATGATGAGTCTTTTCTCTGATCTTATTGAGGACTGTATGGAAGTTTTTATGGATGATTTTAGCATTTATGGTGATTCTTTTAGCCTTTGCTTAGATGGATTATCTAGAGTATTGGATAGATGTGTCAGTACAAACCTTGTATTAAATTTTGAAAAATGTCACTTTATGGTAAAACAAGGGATTGTACTAGGACATGTGGTATCTAATACCGGCATTTCTGTAGACCCAGCAAAGGTGAAAGTTATTTCTAGTTTACCTTACCCCTCTTCTGTGAGGGAAGTCTGTTCGTTCCTTGGCCATGAAGGTTTTTACAGGAGATTTATTAAGGACTTCAGTAGGGTAGCACTTCCCTTATCCAGATTACTGCAGAAGGATATTGAGTTCGAGTTTAGTGATGATTGTAAACAAGCGTTTGATAAGCTGAAGACCGCCCTGACTCAAGCTCCAATTGTGAGAGGACCAGACTGGAGACAGCCATTTGAAATCATGTGCGATGCTTCCAACCATGCAGTAGGAGCAGCGCTGGCTCAGCGCGAAGAATTTGATTTAGAAATAAAGGAGAAGATGAAGGCTGTACATGACCAGAACATCAAGAGGAAAGAGTTCCAACCTGAGGACTCAGTCCTCCTTTACAAATCACGATTGAGGCTCATGCCAGGCAAGTTGAGATCAAGATGGGAAGGACCATACAGAGTAGAGAAGGCCGAACCGTACGGAGTTTATCACCTTATCCATCCTTCGAGCTCAGAGCTTATCAAAGTTAATGGACATCGTTTAAAGCTGTACCATGGCCAAAAGCGGAAGAAAGACAAGGAACTCGAGATCTTCCTCTTGGAAGATCCCCACATATCCACAGACTGAGCTAGTGGAGCGTCCAACTTACGGACGTTAAAGCAAAGTGCTAGGTGGGAGACAACCCACCAAGGTATGATCGTTCTTTTCTTTATTTTTAATTTTTCTTATTCAATAACGCTTCTCTTTATTAGTATTTTCGTGCATCTGCATTTACATATTTAAAAAAAAAAAAGCTACGCGACGCGACTGCATCAGCGACGCGTCCGCGTGGCAAGGAGAGGAGAGAAAAATAAAAACGAACAGAGAGTCATGCTGGAGCGTGGCTGGAGGAGTGCCAGTGGCACAAATCAGCCCACGCGTCCGCGTCGTATGGGCATCATGGCCTCCCACGCGGCCGCGTGCCCTGATTTTCGACGTAAAACGGGTGCACAGCTGAAAGTTGTGCCAGAGTGGTGCTGGACTGGCACTGGACACGCAATCTCCATCACGCGACCGCATGCCCCACGCGGCCGCGTCGTACCCCATAAACTGCCCACTCACGCGATCGCATGCTCCATGCGATCGCGTCACCCCAATTTTGGCAAATACATCAATTTGAATAGAGAGTTGTGCAGGCGCGAGGCTGCACTCGCGCCAGAAGCCTAACATGGGTCACGCAACCGCGTGACCGACGCGATCGCGTCACCTTACTTGAAGCGCAATCACGCGAAAGCGTGCCCCACGCGGCCGCGTCGCTTGCGCCGCACAATATAAACACATAAAATAGTGGTTTATCAACCTCCCCACACTTAAACATTAGCATGTCTTCATGCTTAATTGAAGGAAATAAAGTAAATAAGTATGAACATATAGAAACTCATGCAATGCAATGCAATCCTATATATATGAATAAATGCAACTAAATGATTCTTGCCCACTTGATCAAAAGTAATAAAGCTCTTCAAAACAATTACAAATCAAATTTCACTAATTCTATCATTATACAGTAAGACAGATAAAAGTGCAAGAAGATAGCTCATGAAACCAAGAAGATAGCTCATGAAACCAAAGGATGAAAACTAACCACTTACTATTCAAGGACTTCTCTAATTTCCCTTTTGCAACAACACATCAAAGGAAGAGATTTGGTGAGATCAGGTATGACACGATTTGCTACATCCTACCTTACTTTGGGTAGTCTTAATGAGAAGAAGAATCCAATAATTAGAATGTTCATCTCGGATGAGTGGAAGGAAAGCAAGTGTTCAAAGACAAGGAATGCGAAACCATTGAAAATATTGTTTTGGATAAAACATTTTGGGAAAACATTAGCCATTGCTTGAGGGGTACTTACCCTTTTCTTCATGTGCTCCGTGTAGTAGATTTAGAGGGAAGCCAGCTATGGGATACCGATACATATATTTTGAAATTGATAGTGCTAAAGAAAAAATTAAGGATGCTTTTCAAGGTGTCGAAGCAAGGTAATAAAACTAGTAAACATTTTTCTCTTAGTATTACTATTTAATTATTTACTAATTAACTAATTGTCTAATTCACTATTTCTATGTTTTTCTTTAGTTATAAGCCTTTGTGGGATATTATTGATACAAGATGGGACAAGTAACTCTTTAGGCCTTTGCATGCTGCAGGTTATTATTTGAATCCATAAATCCATTATAGTCCCAATTTTAAGGTTGAGTATAATGTTAAGAAGGACTTTATGATTATTGTTTGGATATACTTGTGGGAGATCTTGCATTCATTACCATTATTGATAGCTAACTTGAGGATTTTAAGAGTAAGGCTAAATTTTTTGGTAGAGATGTAGCCAAGAATACTCTGAAAACCAAAACACACTCACAATGGTGGGATTCTTACGGGGATGAACATCCAAAACTTCAAAAGTTTGCTATTCGTGTCTTGAGCTTGACTTGTAGTTCATCGGGATGTCAGCGCAATTGGAGTGCTTTTAAGATAGTAAACTTTTAATTGGATACTAGCTTAGCGATTTATTTTCTAAATTATGGAATTAGTTAATTAGTCAATTCTATTATTTTCTAATTAGCATATGTTAATATGTTAAATAAATACTCATAAATTTTGATATTATTAGGTTCACACAAAAAGGAGAAATCATTTGAAGACAAGCACAATGAATGATGTTGTTTTTGTGATGACCAACTCAAGATTAGCAAAGAAAAAGCCATCAAGAAACATTGCTGGCTATAGCCTTGAAGACTTAGATTCGAATGAAGAATGGATTGTGAAAGATGAAAACATGATGGAAAGTTTGGAGGAGTTTGACACTCCAAATAATGTAAACTTAGCCCCTCAAGAAGATGGAGGTAAAGATTGGGTCCTTTGATTGATTTGGAGATTCCTCTTCTTGATGATGATGCTTTCAATGAGCTTCTCAACTTTCCTCTGAATGGAAACCAAAATATTGGAGAACATAATCACGATGTTAATGAGTTGCTCTAGTCTTTATATTTTTTAGTATGATGTTATGATATCCCTTTTATATTTGTGATGTTGCATATTGTTATCTTTGAATTTCAGACATGTGGCTAGTTTATATTTTACATCTTTAACTTTACAAATGTTACTTTTTGTTTTATGTTTATGCTACTTTAGCTTTATTTTATCATTATGTAATTATTTGTGATACTTTGTCAAATTTAAATTCTCATTTTTTTATTTAAATTACTTAATTTTGTCATATTATATTGCTCTTATAATTGATGTTGATATTTTTCTATATTTGGTAGAATTTTATGTTCTATTTTACAATCTTATGTTCTATGATTTTTAATTATCTTTTCGATTCTACGTAAAATTTCAATTTTTGCTACCTTGGTTGTGAGAGTTGAAATATGGTTTTTTGAGCCATACAACATCATCTTAGTTTGAATATAGTTTGGGGAGTGGGGAATGGGACTCAAGGGCATGTTGTTATTTGTTATTGTTGTTGCGTTAGTCCTTGTATAAGTATCAGTAAAAGCATTAGTAGATATAGATGATAGTAATCAAATAGCCCTTGATGGGTGCCGAAGTGAGTGTTATGAATTTCATTTTCAGTAGACTTAATTGATTATTTATGCTTATTTTGACTGAAATAATTATTTTGATATGAAGAATGGAGCGTTCAGAAATTGTTAAACGATGTGTTGCTTTTTATCAAATGATGAGATTGAGGCATGAAAATTTGATGTTGTTCTTTGTTCTTGCAGGAATAAAGATACTAGGCAAGTGACATTAGGCAAAAGAATGAATAGTAGAATTAGACGTGCTGTTTTGGAACATATTATTGGCGAGGGTGATAGGAATTGTATTTGGGAGTTAAGAATGAACACAAATGTCTTTGCTAATTTGTGTGAGTTACTTTAAGTCCAAGGAGGACTTTGAGAGGATGATCAAATAAGCTTACCGGAGCAAGTTATAATTTTTTTAATTATCTTAGCACATCACAAGAAAAATCGTAGTCTACAAGTTAGATTTTTTAGGTATGGGAAAACAATTAGTAAGTATTTCAATAGGGTTTTAAAGGCTGTTATACGTATCCTAAGCATGTTGGTCGCCAAGGTCTCACCAGTTGGAGAGGATTGCGTAGACCCAACATGGAGAAAGTTTAAGGTATAGATAATGGTTTATGTGTGTCGTTTGTTTTTCGGTTGGAAAGATTATCTATCTAAAAGTCATAATTTTCTATGGATGATGGGGTTACTTGGGAGCATTAGACAACATTTATATTGAGATGACACTCCTAGAGTCTGATAAGCCAAGATATTAAACAAGGGTAAAATATGTACCAACATCCTAGGAGTGTGCAGCCAACATATGAGCTTTGTTTATGTACTTAATGGATGGGAGGGATCAACATCTAATTCAAGAATACTCTGAGATGAAATCACTCGTCGTAATAGTCTCAAGATACCACGGGGTACTACTTAATTTATAAGCCACAAGTTTGATTTTGACATTGAGCTTTAGTTCACTGTGGTTTATCTTACGATGCTTGTATTTAATGTTTACAGGTGATTACTATTTAGTTGATGCTGGTTACATAAATGATCTTGGGTTCCTAGCACTATATAGAGGCACTTGCTATTATATTAGAGAGTAGGCCCAAGGAGCACGCATACCTCTCAACTATCAAGAGCATTTTAATAAGAAGCATTCTTCTGCTAGGAATATTATAGAGAGATGCATGCTTTGGTTTACTTAAGAAAAGATGGTCAATATTAAGAAGTCTTGCTTTTACCTTCTAAAAACACAAAGTTAGATTATAATTGCTTGTTATTTATTGCAAAACTTTATTCGGATGAACATGGATACAAATCCGAAATAGCAAACTGGCCTCTTAGATGAATTTTTGCTTGTTGGAGAGGAAGCTGCAGACGAGTTGATTGATGTGGTTAAAAATACGAATGAATGGACACAACGGCATGACAACATTATAATTGAGATATACAAAGAGTGGCAAACTAGTTGTATGGAATAGAAATAGCTTAGAGGCCCAGTTTGAATCTCACTATTTAATTTGGCATGACACTTGTGATGTAATAACTTATTTTGTGTTTATAAGACTTTCTATTGTGCTGTTAAACTCATTGTCATTGAAATTTATAAATGGTTATTGTAAGAGTTGTTTGTAAGACTTTCTAAAGTATCAATATGACTTACTATTGCGTTGTTTGATGTTATTTGTTTGTCTTCTATTGTAAAAGGTGTTGCTTGCTGTTATTGGATTGTACAACTTATTCATGTTACACTTCTTCTTAAGTGAGAATGGACAAACACATGTGGACTAAGGAAGAAACTGAAGCATTTGTTGATTTCATGGAGGAGTGTATTATTGACGGTCTGAAAGCTGATTGTGGACAATTCAAATCAAGAACTTTTAATAAACTAGCCTTAAAGATGTTGGAGGTCTTTCCAACTTGTACGCTAACCGCCAAGCATTGCAAGAATAAGCATAAGCGACTAAAGGAGAAGTATCAATATGCCTCTGAGATGTTGGCTTGTAGTAGATTTGAGTGGAATTCTGATAAATAGTGTGTAAGAAGTGACAGTAGAGACGTTTTTTATGCGTGGATAAAGGTCGTTAACTACAATAACTTGAAGTTGATTGATTTGTCACTTTAAAATATGTATCCTAACTTCTGTAAGTTTCATCGCAGGTGCATCCGACCAAATTCTATACTCCTGGTAAGCCATTCCCTTTGTTCCACCGACTAGAGGGTATATCGGAAAGGATAGAGCCATGGGTGCAGGTGCAGTCAATGGTTTTGACATACAAGAGCAATAAGTTCACGAGGAGGAGGAAGATCATAGTCCAAGTGTGGATGATTTTAAAATGTCAGCAAATCCAAGTTTTGATGAAGGCAAAGGAGCGGAAGCAAAATAATATTCTAGAGAGGATGGCTAAACATGTGCAGTTTTCGACTATTTTCCAAGGAAAGTATGTCCAAGTACTTGCCAATGCTAGTTAGTAAAAGGAATTCGGGAAAGAAGCAGAAGCAAAATGATATTCTAGAGAGGATGGCTGAACATGTGCAGTTTTTGACTGCTGCCCAAGGAAAGAATGTCCAAGTACTTGTTGATGCTATTTCTGGAGTGAACGAGAAGTTCAAGATCAGTGAGAAGCTTGAACAGCTTGGATTCAGTGATGATGAGGTAGTGCAGGTCGTGTTGAAGTTTTCTGATAACCCACAGCTGGAGAAGAGCTTCTGGGATTTAACAGATTCTCAAAAGAGTGCATTAGTGTGATCCATTCTCAAGTAGAATGAGTGGTGATTGTATCAAGTTGTGAAGTCATGTATATTTGAATATATGGCCTAACATTTTGTTTAGGAATTTAGTTAAGATGATTTAAGTATGCACAAAATCCAAGTATTTATTAGGTGAAACTTCTTAAGGCTTATTAAGTATACACAAGTTATTATTAGACTATGATATGAAACCATTTATTAATGCTTTGTAAATTTTGTATTGTTGAGTTTAACATGTCAAATTCATAGTTGTCTACCATTTATGCTATTAGCAAGTTATTGCAGCCATCTATATTAATGCTTTGTAAACTTATGCACATAATATCTTTGACTTCTTGATGTAACAATAATTTGTATGGAATCTATATAAAATTATGTAACAAGAATTTATACACTTAAATTATGTAACAGGACATGAATAATACTCTCTACCCAGGTTTGCAACATTATTTGAGATTTGTAACAGAGTTCTCAAACCACAATTGCAAAAATGTTCCCTCTTTACATTAGAACTACTGCCGCCATAGGAACCACTTGTCGATATTCCATTTCTAGATGCCATTGTTAAATAGGTTGCTGTACCTGTGAGAGTAGACAAAACTTCAAACAACATTCAAGAAAGAGTAATATGAACAAGTTAAGTATCAACTAGTCCAGATACAAACTGTTTAATAGCTAACCACTTCTCAACTAGTCCTAACACACCCTTAATTATCAAAATTTGTTTAGTATACTACCACTCAACACAAATATATTCTCATAACTATAATTCCATTCAACTCTTTACTCCAACCAAACATACAAAGTCTGAAAAACTCTGCATGAAATAAGACAACTTGTTCTGCTAACTTTAATTCCATTCAAATCTGTTGTGGTAACTTTAATTCCATTCAAATATTCATTCCAGCCAAATATATGAAGTTGAAAAACATTGCATGAAATAAGACAGATTGTTTTGCTAACTTTTATTCAATTCAAATATGTTCTGATAACTTTAATTTCATTCAATTGTTCACTCTAGCACAAACTTTGATTAACTAAATCCAGAAAATCAAATAAAACACATATGAAAAATTCTCATTAACTCAAATAGGAGCAACTCAAATTCTCAGCAGTTCACAACACATAACTATAATCTCTTTTACAAAAGAACTCACATGTAACATTCTACCTCTATTCAATGTCAATATTCAACAATTGCTTCGACAAATTCTCTTCTATTACTTGCAACCACCAGAAGAAACAAAATAAAAAAGACCCCATACGAAAAAAGGGAAAATATATAATGGGTGGAGAAGAAATCAGCAACCATAACAACACTTGTCATAGAGAGCGAGAGAGAGAGAGAGAGAGAGAGAGAGAGAGAGAGGTGAAAAGAGTGACAGACAAAGGTCAGTGACCACAAAGAGCGAGAGAGATCGACAGATTGTAATAGAGAACGCAAGAGAAAAAGTGAGAGTACCGACTTCGCAGAAATAGAGAAATGGTGGCAAGCCTTCTTCGTTAAAGGCGAACTCAACGCAGGGAAAGATAAGTGTCGCTGGCGAGATGGGCTTCTCCGGTGGTGAAGCTCTGGTCTAGCACTTTCAAGGGAAAAGGGGGAAAAGGATGGGAGATGGGATAAGGTTAAGGATTTCCAGTTCTGCATTCATTTTAATAACTAAGGGTAATTTGGTCATTTCACTCATTTTAGTCTCTGTATTTATTTTGAACCAAACAAAATACTAAGACATAATTCAGTCCTGTATAATTTACACTAAATACAATACTGAGACTTAATTAAATCTCTGTCTCAGTGTCTATCCCTCAGTCTTTGTCTCTCAGTCTCAGTATCTCTTCCAAACGCTACTTAAAAGTCTAGTAGAAAATATATTTTCGATGACTGAGGTTGCTAAGAACATGTTTTTTGGAGGTATAGTAGGAAAATCTATTATCTTTCTTAGTATTTTCGAAGTGTCTTTGATTCTTCATTCTTATTTTTTTTATCAACAATGACATAATTAAATTACACAATTATAACAGGTTTAGTGACCTAATATTCAGATCCCATTTTTCTCCAAATAATCAAATTTAGTAACCTAATAAAAGCTACTGTTAATTATTGTTGTTATTATTATTATTATTATTGTTGTTGTTGTTGATGGTGGTGGTGCGTTTGTTTTTTTTTTTTTGCGCGAATGATTTTTTTTATAAGACTGTGTTACCAAGATTTGAGGTGCATTGATTTTGTTTCTTACGAGTTACGACCGATATATATATGTGGTCAGATCCATATATATTGTAGTAGGACAAGTATCTTCACTATAATTTAAAATTTTTTTTTAGTAGCATATGATAATAATATTTATTTGTCTCATTAAATTATTGAATTTAACTCCATAATAATTGTTTACTCAATTTTTGGTATTTATAGTCAATTTAAGAATTTTATATTAGATGTTTATTAGAATGATCAATTTTTAATTTAAATGAAATTAATGTTCTTTCTTAGAATCAACTCGAAAGAATATTATTTATCTTCTTTTAAAATTAGCTTTAGTTTTTCCTGTAACAACTGCATTAATTGAAAGAATTTTTCTAACTATGACTTAGCTTCTAATTGTATGAGAAGTGAATTTTAAATAATTGTTTACTAATATATATATATATATATATATATATATATATATATATATATATATATATATATATATATAAAGAGAGACATTTTGATTGTATTGTTAAAAAAATATTACTCAAATTTTAAAAATATGAAACCTAAAAAATAGGATTCTAAATTATATGTTATTATTTAAATTACTATTTTAGTGTTTTAATTTGTAAATTAGATATTTTTAAGACTAATCATATTTTACAATAATAAATTATAATTATAACAATAATTATGCTATATGTACATAAAAATAACTATCTATATAGAATATTGAAATACAAAATATACGTTAAAAATAAATTAAATAATAAATATATTTATATACAAATACATAATGATTAATGAATAATTTGATAACTAATTTTTATGTACACATAATATTTTTATTATAAAAATTATTATTATGTTATATATATTTTGCCTCTACTGCCAAATTTTTTTAGATCCGTCACTATATATATAATTAAACGGGGCTATAAGCCCGATATTACATTAACGAGATAAGGAGGGTAAACCAACTCCTCTGAAATTATTAAATAGAACATATTTAAGCTCCGCAAAAGGTGCATCTAAGAAATGAATGGGCTCGAACTTTTTTACATTTAAAACATTCGCGCCTCTATTTGCTTCTCTGAAAGTGTGCTTGAACTTCACTCTCCAATTTCTTTGCTGCATTCGGATGTTTAGTCTAACAATGGATTTAAGATGGTCCTTGTGCTAATAAGGTTTTCTCAAGTAACATATACATAGTTCAGGAATCGGTTTCTACACTTCTAATGCTAATCTCCCAGTCAACATTTAATCCCTATAATATATACCCCACAATTCTGCTTGAAAGGTTGTAGCTTGTCGAAGTTCTTAGCATATCCTACTGTTCATCCAAGTGTTGAGGTCATGAACTAGGGAGATTCAGAGATTCTAAGCGAGTGACGCTAAAATCAAGCTGGGAGGACAACTTGCAAAGATACTCCGATGCCTAAGTCAATAGTATTTTGGGTTGAGAGAATGTGAGAATGTTAGTTACCTGATAGGTTTTCCTTTCCCTTTTATATCTATTTTCTAAGATAATCGTTAAGGTATTTACTGCCTTTAACACTGTAATTAAGGCATTTACTGTTGTGATTTGGCAACATTGCAGATTAATTGTCATTTATGATATATTGATTATTTCCCAATTCAACGAGATTGTGACTTAATGACCTCGCTTAATGAGCATTTAATGAGTTTTATTCTTATCTAGAATAGTGCCCAAACTCGGGTCTCTTGACTGTTCGACTTAGTCAAGAGTAACCAAGTTCATTAGACAAGCTGAGTTTATTTTCAAAGCGATCCTTGCAGAGGAGGAGGTTGGCTTCGTCTTCCAACATTCCGACCTTAGCTAGTGGGAACGCCTCAAGCTTCTGACCTTGAGGGAGTTTTAGCCTACCGAGTTTGTCGATAAATACTTGATGACCGAGGAAACCAAGTCAAGGTCGGCTTAGTTGCCTCTCGAGGGTACTCTACCCCGAGTTTAGAGGGTGCTCCTTTGCTCGTCTACCTATGTTTAGAGATGCTGAAAAAGAGAAGGAACTTAAGTGCTTTACAAATCTCAATGCTTTTCTCGCATCGTTACAAGAAGAGAACACCACCCTTTGAGTATTGGTGCTTTTAAGAAGGTCGTCAATGAAGAAATCATTAAAATGATCTAGTTTCCTTTTTGTAAGGATTTTCTAGGTTTATTGAATCCATTTATTTTTACTTTTTGTGTTTTGATCTTAGTGCTTTGGGATTAAAACACTTTTCATTCTTAGTATTTTGTATTTAAACACTTTTTATGCTTAATGTTTTGAACTTTTACGTTCTGTACGAGGCAAGTTTATTTTATAAACGTAGTTGCCTTTGATTGTTTCTTTAATTAGGCTAAATTTAATAGACTTTATTGCCTTTGTTGTAATTGCGCTTTAATTTATTATACCGCTTTTCTAATATCAGTGCATTTTGAATCATGCAATAACGTTCGAAATAATGACATTAAAGCATTTAAATAAATTAGCATTATGAAGTTGTTATGAAATCAAACGTTGAATTAAAATACAAAATTTAATGAGAATTATAATTCAAAACACAGTGGGGCCTTGTTAACAACTTGAGTTAATAGGAAAAGAGTATCATTTCCAATTGGGGACCAGCTTTCCTTGAGTTTCTGAAGTGCCGACTTCAGCCTGTCTCAATACTAGGCCTCTTAGTTGGAAATTTCTTGGCCTTACTGATGAGCGGATATTTTATACGCTTTTTGCCATCATTTTCATATAGTTTTTAGTATGTTTTGTGTAAGTTTTATTAAGTTTTCATAGGTTTTAGTGCAAAATTCACATTTTTGGATTCTACTTTGAGTTTGTGTATTTTTATGCAATTTCAGGTATTTTCTGGCTAAAATTGAGGAGTTGGAGCAAAAGTCTGATTCAGAGACAGAGAAAATGCTACTGATGCTGTCCGGATCTGACCTCCTTGCACTCGAAAGAGATTTTCTGGAGCTACAGAAGTTTAAATGGAGTGTTCTCAATGGCTATGGAAAGATAACATCTAGAGCTTTACAGAAATGTATAATAGTCCATACTTTACTTTAGAATTGAAGGCCCAAAACTGGCGTTCAATGCTAGCCTCCTGCCCTATTCTAGCGTCCAACGCCCAAAGGAGAAGAGACTAGCGTCCAACGCCCAAGAAGGACCCCTAGCTAGCGTTCAATGCCCTAGAGGCCTCCTAGCACGTGGATCTCAATCAAGCTCATCCCAAACACTCACCAAGTGGGCCCCGGAAGTGGATTTTCGCACTTAAAGACTTTTTTACCCTTCTTATGTAATCCTTAGTCATTAGTCTAGTATTTATTTGAGAACTTTCATACTTTTCAGAACCTTTTGACACTTTACACGTTTTATGATTGTATTCTCTATCAGTATGAGTTTCTAAACCTCCTAGGTTGAGGGGAGGATTCAAACATAGTAATTCCATCTTATTCCAATTTGATGCATTTAAACAAATCCAACAACTCTTCTATCCACCTGACTAAGATCTACAAGATAACCATAGCTTGCTTCAAATCATAATCCTCGTGGGATCGACCCTGACTCACTCAGGTATTATTTGGACGACCCAGTGCACTTACTGGTTCGATAGTGCGAAGTGTAATTCCGCACTTACCACTTACTTTGGAGTTATATCTCTTTGCCACTCTCTGCTTTAACACCCAAGTTCATGAAGAGGAGCTTGATGGAGATTGCTATGGAAATGTTGCCTTTGAAATAGATGTTTGTCCCGAGTTTGCGACCTTATTACTTGTTGTCTTGTGTATTTTCTTTAATTTTTCAAAAATTTTGTCTTTGATTTTCAAAATTTTTAAGTTTGGTGTCTTTTGCATGTTCTTGTGTTCTTTGAATTCTTTGAGTTTTGTTCTTGGTGTTCTTCTTAATCTTCAAAGTGTTCTTATTTTTCTTTTTGTTTTGATCTTAAAATATTTAAGTTTGGTGTCTCTTTGTGTTTTTCTTTAAAATTTTCGCATAGTAGGTGTCTTAGATCTAAAAATGTTAAGTTTGGTATCTTTTTGTTGTTTTTCTCCTTCTTTATTAAATTCAAAAAAATAAAAAATATATCTTTTCTATCTTTATTTTAATTAAATTTTTGAAAATTTTAATTAAAAATTTTAGATTTTAATTTCAAAATTTTTATCTTATCTTATCTTGGTTTTAAATTTCAAAATTCAAATCTTTTCAAAATCAAATCTTTTTAAAAATCATATCTTTTTCAAAATCTTATCTTATCTTTTTATCTTTCTTAAAAATTCAAAAATCTTATCTCATCTTATTTCAAATTCAAATTTTAAAAACTAAATTTTCAAAATTTAAAAGTTTAAATTTCAAATTTCAAAATCAAACCTTTTTCAAAAATAAAATATTTTTCAAATCTTTATCTTATCTTGTTTCAAATTCAAAATTCAATTTCAAAATTCAAATTTTAATTTTCAAATTTCAAATTTTTAAATTCAAATCTTTTCTAATCTTATATCTTATCTTGTTTGTAAATCTTTCCTAATTAGTTACTTATCTTCTCTCTCTTCTTTTTCAAAACTTCCTAACTGATTATTCTCTCTCCTAATTTTTGAAAATCCTTCCTCTATTTCTCTCTCTTCTTTTTCGAAATTCATAATTAAATTTTCAATTCCTTTTAATTTATTAACCTTTATTTTCGAATTACATAAATAAATAAAACAAAAAAATATTTTAATTCTTGTTTATCTTTTCTACTTTTAATTCTTCTCCTCTCTACTTCTATTTATTCGAATTCTTCTTCTCCTTCTTTAATCTTTATTTTTCTTTCTCTTCTTTCTTCACATCTCATAGGGAGTCCTTTGTTCTTGAACATAGAGCTCCCATTCTCCTCTGTCCTTGGTTTCTTCTTTTCTTGTTTATGACCAGGAACAGGAATAGAGAACCTCTCTTTAATCATGATCCTGAACCTGAGAGGACTTTAAGGAGGAGCTTACAATAAATTAAAGCACAACACTCCTGAAGAAATCTCTTAGAAAATTTTGAACAAGAAGCTGAAGACATGGCCGAACATGAAGGAGAGGCAAGAAAGGTTCTTGGTGACTTCACTATACCTACCTCTGACTTTTATGGCAGAAGTATCTCTGTACCTGCCATTAGAGCTAACAACTTTGAGCTTAAGCCTCAGTTAGTCTCTCTTATGCAACAGAATTGCAAGTTCCATGGACTTCCACTGGAAGATCCACACCAATTTCTGTTAGAATTCTTGCAAATCTGTGACACTGTTAAGACCAATGGAGTGGATCCTGAGGTCTACAGACTTATGCTCTTTCCCTTTGCTGTAAGAGACAGAGCTAAGATATGGTTGGATTCTCAACCAAAAGAGAGCATAGACTCTTGGGAAAAGCAGGTCAATGCTTTCTTGGCTAAATTTTTTCCACCTCAAAAGATGAACAAAATCAGAGTGGAAGTTCAAGCCTTTAGAGAAAGAGAAGGTGAATCCCTCTATAAAGTTTAGGAAAGATACAAGCAACTGATCAGGAGGTGTCCTCCTGACATGCTCTCAGAATGGTCTATCCTAGGAATTTTCTATGATGGCCTGTCTAAGATGTACAAAATATCATTGGATAGCTCTGCAGGTGGATCACTTCACTTGAAGAAAATGCATGCAGAAGCAAGAGAACTCATTGAGATGATTGCAAACAACCAATTCATGTACACCTCTGAGAGAAACCATATGAACAATGGGGTCCCTCAGAAGAAAGGAATTCTTGAAGTTGACACTCTGAATGCCATATTGGATCAGAATAAGATCTTGACCCAATAGGTCAATATGATCTCTCAGCATTTGACTGGAATGCAAGCTGCAGCTGGCAGCACTCAGGAAGCTTCTTCTGAAGTAGAAGCTTATGATCCTGATCAACCCACCATGGAAGAGGTGAATTACATGGGAGAACCCTATGGAAACACCTACAACCCTTCATGGAGGAATCATCCTAACCTTTCATGGAAGGATCAACAGAAGTCTCAGCAAGGCTTCAATAATAATCAAGGTGGAAGAACCCAGAATAGGTTCAACAATAGGCCACCATTCCCATCTTCTCAAGGGAATATGGGGACTCCTAAGCAGAGCCTTTCTGACTTAGCCATTTTAGTCTCCAGCCTCTCTAAGACCACTCACAGTTTCATAACTGAGACAAGGTCCTCCATAAGAAATTTGGAGGTATAAGTTGGTCAATTGAGCAAGAGAATCCCTGAGATCTCTCCTGACACTCTTCCAAGTAACACTGAAGTGAACCCAAGAGAAGAGTGCAAGGTCATCACCACTGAGGTTGAGGCCGAATCTGGAGAAACTGGGAAGATATTGAAAGCCAGTGAGGAAGATCTCACTGAACGTTCAATGCCCAAAATGGCTAAGAGCCTGGCACTGAACGCCAATGAAGAAGCCCACGCTGGGAGTTCAATGCCTATCCTGGCAGCAGAGCTGGCGTTGAACGCCAGCCAGGGAATACTGGCTAGGCATTCAACGCCCAAACAAGCAGGAACTCTGGCACTGAACGCCAGTGAAGAAGTCCTCACTGGGCGTTCAATGCCCCAACAGACAGGGAAGTTACCGTTGAACGCCAGCCATGACATCCTTGCTGGGCGTTCAACGCCCAAAATGGTTAGGAAACTGGCGTTTAACGCCAGTAAGGGTATACAGCATGGGCGTTCAACGCCCAAAGAGCCATCAGAGCTAGCGTTGAATGCTAGTAAAGGCACACCCTTTGAGTACTCAATGCTTACTCAAGAAATCTCTATCCAAGAACTAAAAGAAACCAAGGCTTATATAGAGACCATAGAGGTTCCTTTGCATGCACTCCTGCAGTACATGAGTTCTGATGAACACTTATCCTCTGATGAGGATGAAGACACTAGGGAAGAGCAAGTTGCTCGGTACCTAGGAGCTCTCATGAAACTGAATGCCAAGCTATTTGGTACAAAGCCTTTGGAGGAAGAACCGCCAATGCTTTCCAAAGAACTCAATGCTTTGGTTCAGTAGAAGCTACCTCAGAAGCTTCCAGATCCTGGATGCTTCCTGATTCCTTACACCATAAGCACTATGACCTAGGGTCAAGCATAAATCTCATGCCACTCTCTGTAATGGAGAATCTGGGAATCTTTGAGATACAAGCTTAAAATATCTCACTAGAGATGGTAGACAAGTCAATGAAGAAGCCATATGGCTTAGTAAAGGATGTCTTCGTGAAGGTTGAAGACCGTTACATCCCTGCAAACTTTATAGTCTTGGATACTGGGGAAGATGAGGATGAATCCATCATCCTTGGAAGACCTTTCCTAGCCACTGCCAATGCTATCATTGATGTAGCTAAGGGAGAACTGATCCTACAACTAGGGGAGGATCACATCTTGTTCAAGATGCCTCACCCCAACTCTCCCTCTGAGATAACTGTGCAACACTTAGTGTTCAACCATCTCTTTCAGTGCAAAGCTTTGCTAAGCCCCCAAACATTAATTCTAGGTTTGGTGTTGGGCAGCCATTAACAAGCACTAAAAATAAAGGTACTAGGAATAAAGTTCCTAAAGGCTGGAGGGACAAGAAAGTCCCCACAGAAGGCCTCTCACCTAGCATGAGAGTTGTCTTCACCGAGAAACCAGTCATACCACATACAATGAGTCGTGTCCTATCTCTAGAGCATGTGGAGCTCATTCATGAGAAGACAGGAAAAAAGTTCACTATAAGGGGCGAAATTCTGAGCCTATACTCACCTCCATAAGGAACTAACCGTCAAGCTAGTGACGTTGAAGAAACGCTTGTTGGGAGGCAACTCAACCTTAATTAATTATTTCTATTTTCTTTCATTTTGTTTTTTTTTTTAATTTATTTATTTAGATTCATGATCATATGCACTAGTTAGAACAGAGACAGCAAAAAATTCAGCAGTGAAAACAGAACACTCTGGATGGAGTGTTGTTGGAGTTGAACGCTAGCCAGGGAGCAGACCCTGGGCGTTCAATGCCAATGCAAAGGGCAGGGGTTCTAAATTCCCTTGCTTCTAAGGACCAGTGGGTCCCACAACATCTTTACCTACCCCACTTCTTCCTTCTTTCTTTCACACTTTCCTATAAACCCTAGCCCAATCACATCCATATTACTTCTCCAAAACCATCATAACTCCCACCAACCCCCACCCACTTTAAAATCAAATTTTCCTCCCATTTACCCCACCCATGACCGAACCCAACCCTAGCCCACTCCTATAAATACCCCTCTTCTTAACCCTTCATACACACACCTCTTATACACATCAAAACCCCTTGACCAAATAGCCTTCTTCCCCCGTCTCCTTCTATTTTCTTCTTCTTCTACTCCATTCTTCTTCTTCTTTTTTGCTTGAGGACGAGCAAAGCTTTTAAGTTTGATGTGGGAAAAGCGTTACTTTTTGCTTCAATTACCACTTATGGCACCCAAGGTTGGAGAATCCTCTAGAAAGAGGAAAGAAAAGGCAGTAGCCGCTACCTTTGAATCTTGGGAGATGGAAAGATTCACCACCAAAGCCCACCAAGGCCACTTCTATGAAGTAGTGGCAGAGAAGAAGGTGATCCCTGAGGTCCCTTTCAGGCTCAAGAAGAATGAGTATCTGGAAATCCGAAGAGAGATCCGGATAAGAGGTTGGAAAGTCCTAACCAATCCCATCCAAGAGGTTGGGATCTTAATGGTACAAGAGTTCTATGCTAATGCATGGGTCACGAAAAACCATGACATTAGTGTGAACCCAAATCCCAAGAATTGGAGCACCATGGTCCGAGGGAGAATCTTAGATTTTAGCCCGGAAAGTGTGAGGTTGGCGTTCAACTTGCCTCTGATGCAAGGAGACCCACATTCTTACACTAGAAGAGTCAACTTTGATCAAAGACTAGATCAAGTGCTCTCAGACATCTGTGTGGAAGGAGCATAGTGGAAAAGGGATCCCAAGACAAGCCCATTCAACTAAGAAGGCTTGACCTCAAGCCCATAGCTAGAGGATGGTTGGAATTCATCCAACACTCTATCATCCCTACTAGCAACCGGTTAGAAGTGACTATTGAAAGAGCCATCATGATCCATTGCATCATGATTGGAAGTGAGGTGGAAGTACATGGGTGATTCCTTAGGAATTATACAAGATAGCTGAGAAGCCTTCCACCAAAGCAAGGTTGGCATTCTCACACCTCATCTGTCATCTATGCAATTCAGTTGGAATTGTCATAGAAGGAGACATCTCCATTGAGGAGGACAAGCCCATCACTAAGAAGAGGATAAAGCAAACTAAAGAGCATGCACAAGAGCCTGTGCAACCGCCTCAGCATGAGATCCCTGAGATGACTCAAGGGATGTATTTTCCTCCTCAAAGCTATTAGGATCAATGGCATACTTCCATGGGAGAATTGAGCTCTAACATGAATCAATTGAGGATGGAGCATCAAGAGCATTCCACCATCCTCAATGAAATTAGAGAAGACCAAAGGGCTATGAGGGAAGAACAACAAAGACAAAGGAGTGACATTGAAGAGATCAAGCACTACATTAGATCCTCAAGGAGGAGCACTAGCCGCCACCATTAAGGTGGATTCGTTCTCTTAATCACCTCTCCTTATGTCATTTTTCTGTTTTTTGTTAGGTTTTATTGTCTGTTCTCTTGTTCTTATTGCATGATCATTTCTATTTATGTCTTAAAGTTGTAAAATGTTCCATATATCTCTCACCTTGCTTAAAAAAAATTTATTTGAAAAGAATTGAGAGATACATGAATTTCAAGTTATATAATAAGAATAGTTCAATTATCTTGATGTGGTGGCATTGCTTTTGTTTTCTGAATAGTTCGAAAGAGCTTTTCTGGAGCCATAGAAGTTTAAATGGAGTGTTCTCAACTGCTATAGAAAGCTAACTTCCAGAGCTTTCTAGCAATGTATAATAGTTCATACTTTGTTTCAGAATTGAAGGCCCAAAACTGACGTCCAACGCCAGCCTCCTACCCAGTCCAGGCGTCTAGCGTCCACAAGGAGGATACCAGCGTCCAAACGCCCAAAGAAGACCCCCTAGCCAGCGTTCAACGCCCTAGAGGCCTCCTAGCACGTGGATCTCATCAAAGCGCAGCCCAAACACTCACCAAGTAGGCCCTAGAAGTGGAATTTAGCACTAAAATACTATTTTACCCTTTCTTATGTAATCCTTAGTCATTAGCTTAGTATTTAAAGAACTTTTACACCTCTCATACAGGGAAATCAGCCATATTTTCGTTTTATGATTATATTTTCTATCAGTATGAGTTTCTAAACCTTCTAGGTTGAGGGGAGGAGCCTTGCTGAGTTTTATGGACTAATAAAAGTACTACTGTTCTTTCTCAATTTGTGTTTGATTCTCTATTCTAAGATGTATTTTCGTTCTTCATCAATATATGATCAGTGAGCAATTCTTGTATGGTTCGGAATCAATCAAAAACAAGCATCAATTCGTTAGTAGCATGGTCCAAACCACACTACAACAAACAAGGCTTTTCACAACGGTCAAAAACCGTTGCCGTAGATTGAAAAACCGTTCCCAAAACTTTAGGCAACGCTTTGGCAACGGTTTTTGACCTGTGGTATATGCGGCCGTTACCAATGCTCAAAGGCAACGGTTTTTTACCTAAGGCAACGGTAACAGAAAAACCGTTGCCACAGTTAGTGCCTAAGACAACGGTTTTGACGAAAAATTTTAAACAACGGTTTTGATCCGTTACTCAATAAGCAACGGTTTCGAACCGTTCCAATTAACATGACAACGGTTTAAAACCGTAACTGGATAGGCAACGGTTTTAAACTGTTGTCGTTTTATTATTCACATAGCCAACGGTTTTAAACCATTACCGTTGGTGCCAGATTTCGGCAACGGTTTTTGAACCGTTGCCAGTTTATAGCCATCTATGACAACGGTTTTAAAACGTTACAGTTGATATCGTTTTCGGCAACGGTTTTAAAACGTTACTGTTGGAGGCATGTTTTGGCAACGGTTTTATTATGTAGTCATCTTTGACAACGGTTTTAACACCATTGTCTTTTGTAACTATTGAAAATGATTTTTTTGTAATATATAATTTTTTGTTTACAATAGTTTTCTCATGAATGAAATTAATTTCAGTTTTTTTTAATTATTTAGTGTCAATAAATAATCTAAACTATTTGAATCAAGTCACTAAAGAAAAATAATTGAACATTTTCCATCAAATTTAACTTATAAAAATTGTTGTAAGATCCACAATATCATCTAAGTTTGCAAAAAATATAATAACAAAAGAGAGTTGAAATAGCTAAGTAGCAAATAGTCATCATGTCCACAAGTTCATGACTTTTACTCTATAACATTTGCTTTTAAAAATTTGACCTTAATCAAGTTCGATTTTCCCTTCAACATAGTTTTCCTGTAAACAAAAAAAATAAATAAATCAAATATAAAACTACACATCTTTAATACTAATAATGTTAAATAAAAATGTTTGAGAGAGAGAGGACAAACATATATATTATAACATTCTTCTATTTAGATACACAAAACAATTGAATCAACATCATAATAATCAACCATTATTTAAGATATGATAACATATAGAAACTTTAACAACAAATAATACCTCTTCATGCGCATCATTGTTCGGATTGCCTAAAGTACTTCCTAATTAAGCAGCTAACATGTCAAGGTCCACTCTTGACCTTTTTTGTTGCAGCATCATCTTAACAAGCGATTTTAGTTCATCTACTTCTTTTTGCATCACATCAACCTTATTCTCTAATGTTGCTTTCTCAGTTGCATGTTGCTGCTTAAGAAAACAAGACTTTTTAGCACCCACCCAAACAATACAGATCAGAATATGTGTTAAAAATTGCAATTGCCCAACATTATATAAATTTGCTTGTATTGCTACCCGAACAGGGTCAAAACCACACACTGGTTGGCAATAGAGTTGCCTCAGTTATCCCAAAAAAAAATTTATGTACTAAAAAAATGGATAAGCAGTTAAGCACAGTAGAAAGAAGGAAACTATTACTAAATCCCCCTTTTGAGCATTAAAAAAAACAGAAAGAAAAATCCCTTTAGTCCTTTACTACATGTTATCATGCATATTGCCACATCCTTTTAAGTCCCTATTTTCTTTTTCTAGGTAGAATAATGCTATTGAAACCACACATTTAACACCAAACATAGGTTCTCAACTCTTTTTGTTTCAGTTTCTAACTCACATAGTTAAAGTTCTTAATTATTTAACCACATAAGTGTAATCTGATTACTTATTATGATTCTTTAACTAAGAAGTTGGAAGTTTGAATCCCATCTTAGACATAGAAAATATTCCATAACCAATGTTCGCCTAACACATAACGAGAGAATTAATCGATGTGTTAAATGATCATGCTACATACATATCAAAAATCACTCATTAAAAAAAAGTATTTACTGTTTGTAAATAATGACTAAGCTGATATAAATAAATTTTATTACTCAACTATAACAAATTTAATTATTCTATTATGATAAATTTAATAGTTTTTCTTACTCATTCTTTTGTTGAAAAAATGCATAAATATACACAAATACATAGCTAACTTTTTAAAATCACATAAAACAAATTATAATTGACAAAAACAGAAGCATGCAGTTATATTTTGGATTACAAAGAAAACTTTTCAATATTAATACTAACGAAGGGTGAAAGGGGTTACCTTGTCATCAACTTCAGTGAAATTCCGCACATATGTTACCTCATAGCCCAAATGCACAAGGTACCTACAAGTTTTCATGCTAAGTATGCTACCTCTATATCTAATGCAAGTAATTAAAGGAAAAAGGCAAGAATAGAAAGAGTGGTTAAAATACTCTGAATCTTATATTTGAATTTAATTAATAACAATAGCAGGACTACACCACCATCAAGGACAGAAGCAAAATACTGACTTTATGCTTTACTTAAGACAATAATACGATAAATTAATAACCTGAAATTCATGGAATTGACCCGTGTTCTCACCTTCAACCAGGTCACTGCTAACTACTAACTAGTTCCATCAAATAAAACAAATAGCATTTTTTATTATGATACTCTCAAATTGATAATGTCATTTTTATTTAGAAAATACCTTTTTTTCAAAATAAAAATCACATTTATAACAAAAACTTTATCAAATTTAAGTTATATTATTAAAAGTGGAATGATAATATCTTTTCACGATACCAGCAAGAATGAAGATAAATGATCCAGTTGAAAGTAGCATTCGTCCTTCAAGATGGAATAGCTAATGCAAGCAAAAAGTATTATCAAGGAAGGGAGCAAAGAAGAGGGGGATGACAGATGGAGCAGCATGGGGCACATGATCTGGGCTATATGGAAGACGAAAAATGCAGCAATATTTCACAATCTAAAACCAGATCCTCTAAGCACTATAATCCAAGCTAGAGTACAAGAAACAGAATACGAGAAAGCCAGGGATACCACAGAGCAAATAGAATCAAAGCCAGTAGAGGAACCATACCAATAAAGTGAAGGCCACTACCCAAAGAATACCTCAAGATCAACACAGATGCAGTGTTCTCAGAGCACAGCAAAACAGAAAGTATTATCAAGTCCTGCTTTAACATCTTTAATCATAGGATAATTCAAATGCCAAAACATATATAATACTAATAATAATGAAAATAGAACTAGATATGTGAAAATACATGAACTCGGTATGAAAAAAGAACCAAATACATAAACCTTTTTAAAATTAAACCTTTTTAAAATAATTACTTCAAATGAAACTTCTAGGTGAAACTAAAATGGCTTTTAGGTGAAACTAAAACAAATTATCATGGTAAAGGAAGCAAAACAAATTCAGTCTCACCATGAAGAACAGCAAACCCCACTTGAACGGAGGCGGGCAAAATGGTGAATTGATCCAGGCAGTACGGGGCAGAAATCGAAGCATGATTTCAGCAATGGAAGGACAACTCCACTCAACTTCTGCGCGTTATCCTTGAGCTCCACGATAACATCCTTAATCAACGGCAATAAGGCTTCAATGACGGTGGCTAGGCAGGACGTGACGGCAGCAAGCTCGCTTCAACGGCTCCTCCTTCCACGTCTCCTTCTCTCTCGTTCGCTTCAACGATGGCAACGAAAATCCTTCCAGCGGCGGCGTGCGATTCTAACGGCAACGGAGGCGCGGACGGCGGAAACGGGTTTCATTACTGACAGCGGCGGTGACTGGCGCGAGGATGGCGGTGCTGCAACGGTCACGGCGATGAGTTTCTCCACGGCGGCAGCTCCCTCGCGAACGTGTCTATCCCTCTCCTCTGCTCGCGATTCGCAGCGGTGATGACGTGCGGCTCGGCGACGGTGATGGCTCCAAGGTGGCGACGGCGACTACCCCTGGCTACTGGCTGCGTTCCTCTTCTCCCTCTCTTCTCTTCTCGGCGACCACGACCGCACCGTGGCAGCGGCGCGACGAGCTGGATGGTGGTGGCGCGGCTCCCTCCCCTCTTCTTTTCCGCTGGCGCCCTCTCTTTCTCTCTTCTCCATCTCTGTGCATGTGTGTGTGTTGGGGTTTCAGAAAGGAGAAGGGGGTAATGGCAGCTGGGAAAGGGAAATTACGTTAGGGATTTGGAATTAGGTTCCAAGTTGGGATATAGGATTAGGGATAGTTCAATAGTTTTACTAAAATTAGGAGTGAAAATCAAAAATCAATTTTTAATCCACTAATAATATTTGTAAAAATATTATTTAATTATTAATTTATAAATTATTTTTAAATAAATACTCTAATTTAATAATTAGAGATAATGTAATTAATTTTTTTATTCATAAAAATTAAAATATTAAATTTCAAAATCTTAATTCTTTAAATCACTTTATACAAAATTCTTATTATTTTGTAATTATTAAATTTTATAGTTCAAATATAGAAAATTATTCAACAATTATAAAATTATACAAAAATTTTAATTTAATTATCAAAATTTGATTTAATTAGCTTTAATTAAATAATTTCTAAAATTAAAATCTTTAATGAATAAATAAATTGAAATCAATTTAGAATAAGGCTTTTCAAAAGTTTTGGGTCTTACATCCTAATGAGCTGCGGTTCGACGACGTCGCGTGGGTTAGGATTGACGCTACGGTGGAGGGAGGAAGAGCTTCTTCGCGGTTTCGAAGAGAAGGGGAAGAGTGATTAATGGCTTTCTTATTTGCTGTGCTTATTTGTGAAAAAAAATTAATAAACAATAGATATATAATATATTTATTTTAAAATTATTTTAATTTTATTTTTTTATATTAATATTTGTTATATATTTATAACAAAAATAAATAATATTTATTATAAATTTATTTTAACTTTATATTTTCAAAATATAATATTTTTTATAATTTATAATAATAATATATAATATTTATTATAAATTTATTTTAATTTTATTTTTTTTAAAATAATATTTGTTATTTATTTATAACAATAGTTTTTGAGTATTTTATAAATTCAGTATTTATAGAAAAAATAGTTTAAATTTATATAATTATCTGAAATAATTTTTATTGGTATTGTTTAATTTGTATAATTATTTAAATAATATTAGATAATGGTTGTTTCATAAACAATTGTTGTAATGATTGTAAAACCGTTCTTTAAAATAGTCAAAGAGAACGGTTTTATTTTGTTACTATAGCGTAATGAAAAAATGAACTTCGACAGCAACATTGTAAAAACCATTGTCTAAGACCATCTAATAGAACGGTTTTAAACTGTAGTATTTTGGCAACGGTTTTAATGCGTTTCTTTTGTACAATTCTTTAAACAACAAAAAAAAAACCGTTGCTTAAAAATAAATAATGGTAACGGTTATAAAACCGTTCTTTAAAATAGTCAAAGAGAACGGTTTTAATTTGTTACTATAAAATAATGAAAAATTGAATTCAACAGTAACACTACAAAAAACCGTTGTCTAAAACTATCTAAGAGAACGGTTTTAAGGCGTTGCAAAATTTGGCGTTGCTAAAGGCCATATTTGTTGTAGTGCCAACAATGAATTCCCATAATCAAATATTCCAATTCAAAATAAAATATAAACTGAGAGTAATTAAACCTCGGGTCGTTCTCCCTAAGAATGCAAATGAAATGTTACTTCTTTCGGTTGTGAAGAGAACAAAAGGAGGGTTTTGTACAATTAAAGAACGAAAGATTAAAAGAACTAAGCAATGAGCAAAATTGTAATTAATGCAAGTAAAGGGAAGATAAGATCCACTACTAGAAATAGGATTTTTTTGGACGAAAATTTCAAACGAAATTTATTCCGTCTGAATAACTTTTTCATTTTGGACAAATTTGAAACAAATGTTGAACAATTTTTAGTGGAGATATTGAAATAATATATTCTGTCTTAAATTTGTCTAAATTTTGTCCCAAATTTTGGCGCCAAATTTTTTTTAGATGGCGCCAAAATTTTCATGCAGATTAGCAATACATTTTGGACAAAAACTATAATTCGTCCGTGTTCCATCTGAATATGCGCAATAACTTCAGACGAATTTGGAACGCATTTTGAAAAATGTTAATTCTATCCCAAATTTGTCTATAATTAGTCTTAAATGCTTTTACTATTACTAACCCTTCGAAGTAGACAAAATTTTTTCCCACAAATTTGAGACAAAAATAGCATTATTTGTAAATTCCGTTTGAAAGTTCATCAATTTTCAAACAAATTTTAAATATTTATTGAAAACTTTTAAAATTTCGTATAAAAATATTATTTATATTTTAAATTAGCCTATGATTTGTCCCAAATATTTTTACTATTCCAAAATAAAGTTTCTTTTTCCTAAAATAACCTTAATTATATATAACTTATAAAAAGGTATCGTTTTTGTTTGCACATTTCAATTCCAAAACCTCTTGATCAAAATATGAAATAATGATCATACCAATTAACATCTTATTTATTATTATGCATATTTTTAAAAATTGGATTAATAGGTATGTTAGTGCTTATTTATGCAGACTTTTTTATATAAATAAGTAAATAAAATATATTAATTCCCATAATACGCATGCAGAAAAAGCTTTACAAAAATGCGCAGGGCCATTGTTCGCAAAGCACCCGCGAAATGGATTTAGTGGTCATCTCAAGAGGGACGCACACGAATTGGAACTTCTGGTGGGAGAAGCCATTTTGTGCCTGACGCCAACGAAATGAGTACTTTTGGTGGGACTACCATGAAATTTAGTTGGTTTATTTTTAAAATAAATTTTTTAATATTTTAAAAAATAAAAAATTATTTAATTTTTTATTAAGTTAATAATTTATTTTTATATAATATCAAATATGAAATAAATTACAATCTTAAAATAATTAATTGAATCATTATAGATCAACTATTAAAATATAAGACTAGTAAATTAATTTATTATTCATCATAACTCTTTTAATTCAGGTAATACGTACTCAGTACTAAATAAAAAAAAATTAACAAATATACTTATTTAATCCTAAATTTTAGAACAAAATTGACTATATTTTTATTAGTTATTTTTTTCTATCATTGTATATTATATTTGACTTTTTTTTTAGTTAAACTTGGAAGACTCTATCTTTTTACTTTTTTTATATATTTTATCTTCTTTTTTTTTATTCTTTTATTTTTATTATATTTAATATTAAATTTCTTATACAAATTTTTATATACCACCTTATATTTAATTTTGATTTGTTTAGTTACCTCATATTATTTTTTAATTTATTCTTTTAATTATTTACGTTATAATAATTTAAAATTTAATTTTTTAATAAATTTAAGATAAAATATATATAAAAGAATTATCTTATCTTATCTATCTTATCTATTAATATAAAAAAAATTTTAATTTCAAATATTAATTTTATTAAATATTTATCTTTTCAAATTATTATATAACAAAGATTTAAAAACATAATTTAATTTAAATATTTTAAAATTAATATTAAATATAATTTTTTAAAAATATCTATCTTTTAGATATTAATATTTTATAATTTATTAAATATATTTTTGTTGTAATTTTATCTTTTTTAATTTGATATTAAAAATTAGATATAATTTTAATTTTAAAAAATTTGCTATACATAATTATTTCAATGCCACTTATTATTTACTTTGCGCCAAAAATCAAAACTTTATCAAAACCGCCTTTTAATTTCAGGAGATTTTAATTTTTGAGTGCTTCTTCCTCGTGCTGGAGATTTTAGGTTTCCTGAACTATCTTTTGGTTACTCTGTTTCAGGTCAATTCTTCATCTCCTTCTCCCTCCTTCTGCGTGCTCTGCCTCCGGTCTGTGCTTGCCGCTCGTGCCTTGCGCTCTTTCTGCGTGCTTTGCCTCTATGTGTTGCCGCTCGTGCTCTGCCTCCTGTCTCTGGTCTCAGACATCCACCACTCCCGCCTCCAATCTCGCACCTCAGACCACTTCCATCATCGTCAATCGCACTCCCAGGTACCATCCTTCACTCGCGAACAACCGCTCCGCCTCCTGCATCTGTTTGCCTCTGCCGGTCTCAGAACCCGCGCCCCTGCTAGCCTCAGACACCGCCCCTTCGCTAGATTGTTCGTGCCTCCTCTTCTCTTTGTGCGTCCTCTGCCAGCTTGAATTGTTTTTTTCTTTTTATTTATGCATGTTTTTCCTGTTTTTAATGTCAATTTCAATAATATTTCAATCTTTTGTTCATTGTTAATTTGCTTACTAATTTTTGTGCTTCCTCTGCCCAGTTTGAATTGTTTTTTTTTAATTTATAGATGCTTTTCCTGTTTTTAATGTCAATTTTAATAATATTTCAATCTTTTGTTCATTGTTAAGTTGTAAGTGTTGAATTATGGCGGTATGAAATCAATGCTGCTGAAAATTGTTTGTTTATGCTGAATTTCTAAATTGCACACCACATGTTTGATTGAATGTCTATGTGATGCTTTGCATTTGATTTATATATTGTAGCTACTATAAAGATTAAATGGCTTGTTAATTTGATTTATAAGTTGCAAGTGTTGGATTATGGCTGTATGGAATCAATGCTGCTGAAAAATTGTTTGTTTATGCTGAATTTTTGAATTGCATACCACATATTTGATTGAATGTCTATGTGATGTTTTGCATTTGATTTATATGTTGTAGCTACTATAAAGATTAAATGGCTTGTTAATTTGATTTATAAGTTGCAAGTGTTGGATTATGTCTGTATGGAATCAATGCTGCTGAAAATTGCTTGTTTATACTGAATTTCTCAATTGCACACCACATGTTTGATTGAATGCCTATGTGATGCTTTGTATTTTATTTATATGCTATAGCTACTATAAAAATTAAATGGCTTGTTAATTTGATTGTTACTCAACTTTGTTCATTATTAATTTGCTTGCTAATTTTTGACAAATGACAAATATCTTTTGGGGGAGAATTTTGTCCTTTCTTTCTTATGGTCCTTTTTGTAAGCGCTAAAACTTTTCAGAATTCATTTCGGTGCTTAACCCATATGACTACCAACCTATAGAAGCATACGCAGCTGCTCATGGCACGCATACTCTCTACTTCAGGTTTACCCCCATCTTATTCAGTTCCTATGCTCTACCCTCTAAGCAATTGTCTTTTTCTTTTTTTCTCTTTCGAGAATTTTACCTTAGAATGTCATGATCGGAATTGGTTTAGGTTCTTTTGGTTTAGATATTTTTTCAAAGTTGGATTTCAGAAATTGTTCAGAGACATCCAAAGATAATCTAAATATTGAGCAAGAACTTCACATGTGGAAAGAAAAGGCAAAGGAGCAAGAAATGATCAATGAAGAGCAAAATGTTAAGTTGAAAGATGCTGAGTACAAGTTAAAAGATCAAGGACGTCAACTAAAAGTTCAACAGAAATGAATTGGTTCTACTGAAAAGACAATTCATGCTTTGTATAAAAAGTTGAATCTCCCACTTCCTTCAACCTTGTCTGATCCTACGAAAGATGAGCTTGGGATAGGCTCTAGTGATGATAACATGAGTGACTGATATTTGGAGTATATGTTTATTCTGATTTAGATTAAGGAATTTTTAGGTGAATTAGTTAGTACATTTTATTTTATTCATGATATTTGACCTTTTTAAAGGCTTTCTTTGTTTTAGTTTAAGTATTTTTTTCTTATTTTAGTTTGATTACATTTATGGATAAAAGTATTTTAATAATAAATATTTTTTTAACTCTTATGGTAATTAACTTTTTCATGATTTTATTATGTGTTTATAATTTGGATGATGTAATATGAAAAAAATGATTATGAATTATGATGGTCTTAATATAGAAAGCAGATCGAATACAATTTATTTTCTAAAATATTTATCTATTAAATAGTAAATTATTTTGTATAAAAATTATTTGAAATATTATATTAAATCTGTAGAAAATTTGTGCGAAAATAATTTTTTGTTTTGTATGAAATTTGTTTCAAATACGTAAATGTTTTTAAATTAAATTTGTCTGAAATTTAATTGAAAAGAAATATTTAATTTGTCTAAAATTTGTTCGAAAAAAATTTGTTATATTTGACTAAATTCGTTAGAAATTTGTCTGAAATAAAGTATATTTTTTGTTTGAAATTTGTCTAAAAATTAATATTTTTATGTTTGAAATTTGTCTGAAATACGTTATTTTTATGTTGGCTAATCTGTCTGAAATTCGTCTAAAATACATCATAATAGTTAGAAATCTAGCAGATAAATGCCTATTCGAAATCTGTCACAAAATCGTCTGAAAAAAATTTCGGACGAAATTTCAGACAAAATTTAAATTAGCAACAAGGCTTTTTGGGACAAAAAAAATTCGTCCCAATTTTGTTTGAAGGAAAAAATTCGTCTCTAATTTGTTCGAAATTTATTTCAATTTCGTCTCAAAATTCGTCTGAAAAAGCCCTATTTCTAGTAGTGATCAAAACTTAGTGAAAACGCAATAAGAGAGCCTTGACTTGGGAGTGAGGATCCAAGGAATTCTATCATTGCCATAACCACAACTATGGTAATTATCATGAGTCAATCTCGCCTAGTCAACCCCAACCATCGAGGAGTAAGTCAAACAAGCATAATTGACCTTAATCCATAAGTCCTAACCAACTTACCAAACTAGTTGATAAAAGCCTTGCGTCAATGGAAACAAGAGTCAACTAACTACCCAAGAATTACCACTAAATGTCAGACATTATGATCATGACTCTAGTATCCTAGGAACTCAAACCACAAGCCAAGGTGGGAAAATCTACTCAAAATCTAGAGTTGGCATTTTCACAAACACCTTGTGTGCATAAAAGTGAAACATGGAAAATTGCAAAGTAAATTGGAAAACTATAACTAACTATCAACAAAACCAAACATAAACGAGCAATCAAACATAAAGAAGCATGAAATGTAAAATTCATCAATCAAAACTTCAAGAAACACAAAATTGCAAGTATGAACAAGTAACTTGAATCAAAAGCAAATGAAAGTAAAAGTGCTTTAATTAAGGAGCAAATTGAGAGTACTTACAATTGAAGAAGTAAAATCAAAGATCAAAGCTTGCTATAAAATGCTACATGAAGATGGAAATAAAAACCCTAAGAAAGCTATATACTCTACACAACTCCTACTCCTAATTACTATGAAAACTAAGTAAAATATGCTTCAATGCCTCCCCCTTTTGATAAGTGATCAATTCTCCTTCATATAGCACTTCCAAACAGCAATCCAGCCTTCTAAAATGGGCTAAGAGGCCTTAGAAATCGCGAAGCACATGCATCATTAATGAAATCACATGTTGGGACCGTGCGGACGCACAAATGTGTGCGTCCGCACACGCGGCTGAAAATTGACCTGTGCGTACGCACACATAGAAATTCTTGCTTGTGTGCGCGCACGCAGGGTTGTGCGCACACACACTTCGCTGTGTGTGATTTTCCTTGTTTTTTTCATGTTTTCTCCCTTGTACATACTTTCTTCCACTTTTGGCTATCCATTCTTGCTTCCAAGGCCTGAAATCACTCACAACCCATATCACGGCATCGAATGACATAAAAGTGGGATTAAATTGCTCTATTAAAGCACAAAATTGCATGTTTTCACATTTAGGATCCAATTAGGGACAAAACACAAGAGTATGCTATTTTGGTGCTTAAGTGTGAGTTCATGTGCTAGAATCCATCCAAATTGAGTCAAAATATACCATCAAATATGAATTCATCAATATGAATGCGTTGAATTGGCATAAGGTTATCAGATTCTACATGGGTTTAAAGTGAGTCTTTCATCGGACAATGATGAACCACCAGCTTGATTATACATCTCTTAGACGGCTAATCCACGACTTCGTTGGGAACTTCTTGAGACACCAGTTCAGCCGAAGTATGGGGAGATTAGGGTTTTTGTGGTAGAGGCTAGAACCAAAGGCGCAGCATCCTATGATCTGGAAGATTCGACCTTGCCTGTGGCATTTTGAGTAGGATCACCAAGGAGAATGAACTGCAGGAGCTTCACCTTCAATCAGACTGATCTGTACTAACCCTGGGGTTCAGATCTGGAGGAGTATTAGTGGCTGTTCAAACCAGCATCAATCACATACAGCCTGCCATAGCAGAAATCATTCACAATTGAAGAAGACAGTAATACCAGAGTTAATCCAGAAGGACAAAGCATCTCCAAGCCTTAACCACCTTCTTATCATAGTTTACACGACTTCTGAGTTCTGAGTAACCTTTTCTCTTTATTCTTTTTATGAAATTTTACAAACATACCAACATCTCCTATTCACTTGACTAAGATCTGCAAGATAACCATAGCTTGCTTCAAACCACAATTCTCGTGGGATCGACCCTAACTCACTCAGGTATTACTTTGACAACCCAGTACACTTGCTGGTATAGTTGTACGAAGTGTGGGGGATTCGTGCACCAAGGATCACCAAGGAGAATGAACTGCAGGAGCTTCACCTTCAATCAGACTGGATCCGCACTAACCTTGGGGTTTAGATCTGGAGGAGTATTAGCGATCTCTTAAAAAAGACGTTAATCACATATAGCCTTCCATAGAAGAAACCATTCACAATTGAAGAAGACAGTAAGACCGGAATTAATTCAGAAGAATAAAGCATCTCCAAGCCTTAACCATCTTCTTATCACTGGTTATAATCAAACATAGTAATTTCATCTTATTCCAATTTTATGCGTTTAAACAAATCCAACAACTCTTCTATCCGCCTGACTAAGATCTACAAGATAACCATAGCTTGCTTCAAATCACAATCCTCGTGGGATTGACCCTGACTCACTCAGGTATTACTTGGATGACCCAGTGCACTTGCTGGTTCAATAGTGTGAAGTGTAATTCCGCGCTTACCATTTACTTTGGAGTTATATCTCTTTGCCACTCTCTGCTTTAACACCCGAGTTCACGAGGAGGAGCTTGATGGAGATTGCTGTGGAGTTGTTGCCTTTGGAATAGATGTTTGTCCTGAGTTTGCGACCTTATTAGCTGAGGAAGCTAGGGTTTTACGCTTGGTGGACACCATTTTTGAGACATCTTCATCTCACATGTATTCCAAAGAAATTTGATAGATTTCCTCCATCGACTTCACATCTTTAGAAGTTAAATGCCTCCTATAATCACCTTTTAGCAAACTAGTAATGAGGTATAAGCTCACGACTTCGGGAGTTCATGAGTTCACCTCTAGCAACACCTTGTTAAAGTGATCCAAGTAATCTCAGATGCTTTCTCCTACTCTTTTTTTTACTCCAAGAAAAGAAATTGGATGCTTAGCTTGAGCCCTTCTAGTTGTGAAGTTCACAAGGAACTTTATCTTGATGTTGGTAAAAGAAGAAATAGACCAAGAAGGCAGTGTGTTGAACCATGCCATAGCTAGTCCCGATAACGTCACTGGGAAAGCCTTACATCTGATCGCATCTCCAATATCTTCTAGGTTCATCCTTGCCTTAAAAACATTTATGTGCTTCTAAGGATCCGACTTTCCTTCATACTTCAAGTCAATTGGCTTGTCGAAGTTCTTTGGCAACTTCACTTGTAAAACATGTGAAGCAAATAGTGTTTGCCCCATGATCACATGATCCCGGGTACTCGTATGCCTTTTAGGACTTTGACTCATCTACGGAGTTTGCATCCTTCTAGACTAAGCAGATCGAGATTCAGTTATGGATCTTCTTGGTTCATCACGACACCCTTCGTCACGAGGTCCTTCATCACGACGTCTTTCACGATACCCTACGTCCTGATGTGGAGATTCCCTTCTATTTCATTGTGAAGTAAGGGAACATCGATGATCATATGATGCACATGCATCATGAGTGATTTTTCATGGTTATTTCATATAGAAAGTTAATGCATTATGCTCAATCATGAAGTATTTTAGTCCTTAATTTGAATATTGCTTTGATTGCTTTGAGTAAATGACTTTTGTAGGAAATAATAGAAAAAGAAATAACAAAAACACTAATAGAGGAAGCACACTCCTAAGGTGGCAAAAGAGTGGAAACATGCACAAGAGAAGTTCAAAGAGAATTTGCAACCATGAGCTCTTCATACTCCAACAAAGATAACTTGAGCTAAAAAGCTTAAAAACTGATGATTTCAATGGAATTAGAAAGCCAACTTCTAGAGCTTTCCAACCATATATAATAGTTCATAGTGGACACTAAATCTGAAGGTGAAAATTATCATTCTTTGCCCCCCGAAAACACACCCAGCATGTCCCTGCAGAGGCACTAGCTGACCTCTTTGCCTTTGAAGGAGCATAACATGAGATATAGAGATCTAAATTATACGCTTCCAGCAGTTTTAGAAAGTAGACATCTAGATCTTTCCAACAATATAGAATAGTCTATGGTGACATTCAGTTTAGGCCACACACAATGAGCATCTTTTGACGCCCAATGATTGAAGCACCCCTCAAGCGCCATTCTTCCCATTTTGGCGCCTTAAACACCCCTCAAGGATTGAAAAGGCACTCCAAAACCCCACATTTTGGTGTCTCAAACTCCACTCTTAAATCACACTTCAAAGGCCACACTTTAAGCTTCAATTTTGACCTCTAACAAGGCTTATAGCATATCACAACTTGTGCTTGAGATGGACACATCATTAACTTCATTTAAAGCTCAGCAAGCCCAACCAAGCCCACAATAATTCACCAAATCTCAGGATCTAAAAGGGAGCAAGGAAAATTACTAGTGATAGTTAGTTAAGAAGTTCATTTGATTTTAATTTGAATTTCATTTTAAATTTGTAATAGGTTATAAATAGTGGGGATACCTCACACTTGACACACACCTAGGAGGGGAGTCTTTGGACTCTTTTCACACTCTCTCCCTCTCTTCCATTTTCTTTCATACCCATTTTGTAATTTTTTAGTTATGAGTTTCTAATTCTTCTCATTGCAGGAAGGAGCTCTGTTGTAATTCATGAAATAATATGATTTCTTCTTCATCTTCAATTCATCATTCAATTGTTTCTTTAGAAATAGTCTTCGTTCTTCATCAAATGATCTGAATCTATTGGAAAATAATTTAGATCCAAATTAGGTTTTATGATCACTTGGAAAAGTGAATTCATGAAATCAAAGCTTGAAAACTCTTTCTCCCAATTCTCATGATTATGGATATGGAATTGATATGTGACATTAAATCAATCATAATATGAATATTGAAAAATTGTATGGTGATAAATCAGAGAATATGCTTCATCTCTTTTCATGAGCAAGTGATCAAGGAATTAACAATTGATCAAGTCAAGAGAAATTGAATTATCAAGGAATTAGAATTCAATTACTTATGATTTGCCAAGAGATTAATGATTGCATGATTGAAAAGTAGATGAAAGCTATTGATCCTGAGAATACAATATCTCTTGATCCCAATGTTCTTCCCATTCTTATCTTACTTTGATTCTTGCCATTTACATTATTGCAATTTACTTTCTAGTTATTTACATTCTTGTAATTTAATTTCTAGTTATTTACATTCCCATCATTTACTTTCTTGTCATTTTATTGCTTTCATTTACTTCTTGTTCAAGTCATTTAAATGCTAGCTTATATCACCAATTGTTCACCATTCAAAATGGAATAGTCTAACTAGAATAATCAATTGATCATTGCTTGCTTAATCCATTAATCTCCGTGGGAACGATAACCCACTCACTGTGGTATTACTTGATGCGATCCGGTGCACTTGCCAGTAGTTTTGCGTATATTGATTTGTAAAATCCGTATCAAGCTTTTGGTGTCGTTGCTGGGGATTAATTGTGATTAACAAACTATCGATTGATTGATTACCTAGATTAGACATTTTTTCTCTTTTTGTTTTAGTCATTTATTTGCTTTTATTTCTTTCTTTTCTTTTACTACTCAACTATTGTATTATTTCCTCACTGGAAATTTCCTCAATTGTGACAAGGGAGATTTCAATTTCTCTATATCTTGGTGATTGTATTTTTTCACAAAGTAAGCAAGATGGAGTTTACATCACCTTTTGGGCAAGCAAATTGCATGGGATACTTTTCACAACCACAAAATGATTCATGCTACTATTTTGATTGTAGTTGGGAATATCAAGAACAAGGAATGATAGGGTATGAGCAAGTAAACCAAATGGGATACTTTCCAAGGCCACAAAATGATTCACATTTTTATAAAATTAACAACTATCCAAATTGTGGTTGGGAAGGTCAAAATCAAAGAGAATTCAATGTTCCATATCCCATTCATCAAAAGCCATCATCTCTTGATCGTGCCTTGAACAAACTACAACAAACAGTGGATGCATTTATGCAAAATTGTCCAACCTCATCTCCTAATTATTCAAATCAAAATCCTTCACCACTTGAGTATGTCTCAGCACAAAATTTTTTTCAAAACCCACAAAATTTATTTCACCACCCATAAAATCCATTCCACTATACGCAAAACTTTTTTCAAAAATCACAAAACTCATTTCAATGCACACAAAACTCATTTCATACCCCCCAAAACAACTTCACTACAACAGCTACACACCCATAAAACCATTTCAAACCTTCATCCTTTGAACTTGCACTAGAACAACTCTCCCAGACAACAATCTTATTTGTCCAATCCATTAATTCCTTCATTCAAGAGTCCAGAGCAAATAGAAAAAAATAAAAAGCCTCAAGAAGGACCTTAGAAGTGCCAATGACACAACCTATTGATGAGAAATATACCAATGTCTTTCTTAGACCAAGGAAAGAATGCAAGACCATAAGCTTGAAGAGTGGAGTAGTGCTTAGCAAGGAGAATGAAGATTAAACTGTGGTTGCAAAGGAGGAGTTAGAAAAGCAAGACCAATAGGCCCCTGTACCAAGTGAAATTCCAATGAAGAAAGAGGTTGTGGAGGCATACAAGCCTAGGATTCTATATCCTCAGAGGCTACAAGAGGTGGCAAAAGAACATGTAAGGTCCCTCCCAAAAGAAGCAATGCAAAATCATGCAAAAGAAAGAGAGAAAATCAACCAAGGGAGTTCACACTCCAATGAATCAAAGAGTTGTAGGATGGTTGATTTAATTGAACCATCAATCCAAGAAGTTCTTGATAAAGGGGATCCTCCAACCATTACACAACACCTAAGTTCTGAAACAGAAGAGGTGAAGGCAATCAAGAAAAACATTAAGAGAAGGATTGTGACTAATAAACTAAAGACAATATCTGTGAAAAAAAGATCAGGTCAACAAAAAGCAATCTAGCCCCTACCCTAACAAGCAAGTTGAATCAAGTTAATAACAATAAAAGAAAGCTTGTTATGAGGCAATCAAATCTATGGACATCAATTTTCTCCTCTCCTCCACTGAAGTCTTTTCTATTAACCAACTAGAAGAAGAAGAAGAAAATTCAAGAACCAACATGTCAAGCTAATGACATTAAAAGAGCACTTGTTGGGAGGCAACTTAACTGTCAGTTCCAAAATCTCTTACTCAGTTTTTACTTTCAAATAATTTGGCATGTGGTTGCATAGAACAAGTTTGGTGTTGCCATGCAACAATATGAATTTCAATCTCCCTGGGGTACTTGCACAATTTTAAAATGAGAGTATCATACCAAGTTTAGTGTTGTCACATACTTTCCATCCAATGTACCATGCACATCACACTTTTCCATGAAATCACATTGTCTGTTTCTTGTATTCCTTTTATTTTGTTTTTAATTTTGCTTGCTTTATAAAAACATGCATTACTCACATTACTTTTTGAAGACAGTCATAATTAATCACAATTCCACCACCACTGTTTTCACTTGTTGTTTGAGGACAAGCAATCATTCCAAGTTTGGTGTTGGAGAGGAAGATAATGAGAAAGATGATAACAGTGATGATGATTGATCCACAAAGTGGTTAAATTCCTTTTCCTCTTATTTGATTCCTCTACTTTAAGTTGAATGCATGATTGTCTTCTATTTCTATTGTATACATGTATGTTCTTCCTTTCTAGTATAAACATATTAGAAGTCTCATTGTGAATTGCATCATATTGCTATTTTATCATAATCACCATATTGAAATTGGCTAGTCAAGGCAAGAAAGAATCATGAACATAAATGAAAACAAACTGGGGCTAATTAAAGAAGAAACTAGCATGAGCATATGAGTATTGGAAGGATAAAATAACTATTTAGCTCAACACATTTGAACCTGATTGTTTGAGATTTTAGTCAAGAGAAGCTTTATGAAATATTTACAATTTTGAAAACCTTGAAAAAGAAAAAGTTATCAATTAATTATCAAGTAAAAGAAAAAGGAAAAGAATGGAAAAGCTGAAGGCTCTGAGTACTAATGACAAATCATTAGTCAAGTAATTGTGGTGTTTATGTATCAAGTAAAAGGCTTGAAAACAAAATACTTAGAGTCAAGGTTTGGCTCAAGTGCAAAGCACTCCCTCAAAGCTCAAGACTCTGAGCATCAATGACTAGAAAAGAAAGAAACAAGTAAAAGGCTCAAAGAGTCCTCTAGTCATATGCTTGTGGTGGTTACGTATCAAGTGATAATACTAGAAAACAAAGCACTTAGAGTCGAAGCTAAAACAAATGGTGCAAAGCACCCAAGAAGCTAAGCTAAGAAAAAAAAGAGAAAGACAAAAAGCTTGCTTCAAGGAAGGAACATTAGAAAGGATTTCATAATGTGATCAAGATAGAAACCTCAACACTTAGAATTCTTTTGTGAGTGATGCATGCTTAAGTGAAACGGCCAACCAAGAACATTAAGAATTGCTAATCTTCATACCTTGGTTTGTCAAGATTGAATCCTTGAAAGTTGATTACATGATTTTTCTATTTGCTTAAGGACAAGCAAAGTTCAAGTTTGGTGTTGTGATACATATGCATCATGAGTGGTTTTTCTTGGTTATTTCATATAGAAAGTTAATGCATTATACTCAATCATGAAGTGTTTTATTACTTAATTTGAATATTGCTTTGATAGCTTTGAGTTAATGACTTTTGTAGAAAATGATAGGAAAAGAAATAACAAAAGTACTAATAGAGGAAGCATACTTCCAAGGTGGCAAAAGAGTGGAAACAAGCACAAGAAAAGTTCAAAGAGAATTTGCAACCCTGACCATTTCATACTACAACAAAGATAACTTAAGATATAAAGTTTCAAATGAGGTGATTCTAATGGCATTAGAAAGCTAACTTCCATAGCTTTCCAACCATGGATAATAGTCTATGGTGGACACTAAATCTGAGGGTAAAAATCATCATTCTTTGCCGCGAAAAACACACCCAGTATGTCCCTGCAGAGGCGTTAGCAGACCTCTTCTCCTTCGAAGGAACATAGCATGAGTTATAGAGTTCTAAATGACACGCTTCTAGTGGCTTTAGAAAGTAGACATTCATATCTTTTCAACGATATAATATAATCTATGGTGACATTCTGTTTGGGCCACGAACAATGATCATCTTTTGACGCCCAATGAATAAAGCACCCCACAATCACCAAATTTATGGCGTTTTAGACGCCTACAAAAATCACACTCCCAAGGAGCAGTAAAATTGTGCCTCAAGCGCCATTCTTCTTCACATTTTGGCTCCTCAAACGCCATTCCCCGGGAGATCAATTTGGTGCAATAAATTGGCGCCTCAAGTGCCATTCTTCCCATTTTGGCGCCTCAAACGCCTTCGAGTTCCATGAGGACTCAAGGCTTAAAAAGGCACTTCAAATCCCACATTTTGGTGTCTCAAACTCCACCCTTAAAGCACACTTCAAAGGTCACACTTTAAGCTTCAATTTTGACCTCAAACAAGGTTTATGGCATATCACAACTTGTGCCTGAGATGGACAAATCATTAACTTCATCTGAAGCTCATCAAGCCCAACCAAGCCCACAACAATTCACCAAAGCTCAGGATCCAAAAGGGAGCAAGAAAGATCACTAGGGATAGTTAGTTAGGAAGTGCATTTAATTTTAATTTGAATTTCATTTTGAATTTGTAATAGGTTATACATAGGGGGGACACCTCACACTTGACACACACCTTGGAGGGAAGTCTTCGGACTCTCTTCTCACTCTCTCCCTCTCTTCCATTTTCTTTCATACCCATTTTGTAATTCTTTAGTTATGAGTTTCTAATTCTCCTCATTGGGGGAAAGAGCTCTGTTGTAATTCATGAAATAATATGATTTCTTCTTCATCTTCAATTAATATTTCAATTGTTTCTTTAGAAACAGTCTTCGTTCTTAATCAAAGATCTAAATCTATTGGAAAATAATTTAGATCCAAATTGGATTTTATGATCACTTGGAAAAGTGAATTCATGAAATCAAAGCTTGAAAACTCTTTCTCCCAATTCTCATGATTATGGATATGGAATTGATATGTGACATTAAATCAATCATAATATGAATATTGAAGAATTGTATGGTGATAAATCAGAGAATATGTTTCATCTCTTTTCACGAGCAAGTGATCAAGGAATTAACAAGTGATCAAGGAATTAACAATTGATCAAGTCAAGAGAAATTGAATTACCAAGGAATTAGAATTCAATTACTTATGATTTTCCAAGAGATTAATGATTGCATGATTGAAGAGTAAATGAAAGCTATTGATCCTTAGAATACAATATCTCTTGATCCCAATCTTCTTCCCATTCTTACCTTACTTTGATTCTTGCCATTTACATTATTGCAATTTACTTTCCAGTTATTTACATTCTTGTAATTTAATTTCTAGTTATTTACATTCCCATCATTTACTTTCTTGTCATTTTATTGCTTTCATTTACTTCTTGTTCAAGTCATTTAAATGCTAGCTTATATCACCAATTGTTCACCATTCAAAATGGAATCGTCTAACTAGAATAATCAATTGATCATTACTTGCTTAATCCATTAATCTACGTGGGAATGATAACCCACTCACCATGGTATTACTTAATCCAATCCGGTGCACTTGCCAGTAGTTTTGCGGATATTGATTTGTAAAATCGGTATCATCATCCTCTTGTCGTCGTATGTTCTCTCGCTCCTGTGATCTCCTGTTGTGACTACGTGTCGTCCCAGCATCGAGCAACATCGAGAACAGGATTGTTGTGATTGGGATCGTTTCGGAAGTTGGCATTCCAACTCTTACACTCGATGATGCATCTCTTGCATGGCGTGGACATAGTCTTCTCCTATTTCCATGAAAGGTCGATCTCCAGTGTTCTGTCCATCTTGGTGGCCATAACCTAGTGGGCTTTGATGTTGATGTTTCCTTTCATTGAGATCTGGAGTTATCTAAGTTTCACGTCCATTGTGCTCATGTTGTATCTCCTTAAGAGGAGTTTTAATGTGGATGGTAGATTGGATTCTCACTTCCTTATCAGCCATGATTCCAAATTCATAGGATCCCCACAAACAGCACTAAATGTTCGTCTAAGTGCTAAGGTCACGAGTTAGGGAGATTCGGAGATCCTAAGTGAGTGACGCTAAAATCAGACCAACAGGAGGACAATTTGCAAAGACACTATGATGCATAAGTCAGTAGTATTTTGAGTTGAGAGAATGTGAGAATGTTAATTAATAATTACCTGCTAAGTTTTCCTTTCCCTTTTATATCTATTTTCTAAGATAATCGTTAAGGCATTTATTGCCTTTTAATGCCATGATTTGGAAACGTTGCAGATTAATTATCATTTATGCAATATTTATTATTTCCTAATTTAACGAGATCATGATTTAATAGCCTCGCTTAATTAGCATTTACAGGTTTATTCTTGTCCAGAACATCTACTATTCATCTTCCATACTCATCCCTAAACACACCTCCACAATCCGCCTATCCTGGATTGCCCGCCGATGCACCATCAGAATTAATATTGATCCATTTTCTTAGAGGTGGGCTTCCATTGGATATAGGCTTCTTGCTTAGGTCGTTGTTGCTTAATTAGAGCTTATCTTCTTTTTAAGTATGTTTTTTTATAATGTCATTATATTTAATTATTTAGAATAGATATTATGTAAAAATAATTATTAAATATTATAAAAATAATTATTTAGATATTAATAGAATAGATAATGATTATATTTAGTTTAGATAATATTAAATTTAATTTTTGTTATATTATATTGAATAATATTATATGTGGTGTATTTAAAGAGTATTTAGATTAATACTTTTTTCAAATTAGTTAGATAAAATTAATATGTTATAATTATTTTATTTATAATTTTAGCTTATCTTTAATATATTATAATAGCCTTATCCCATTTTGTGTTGAAATTTATGTTAGGTTAATTTGTTAAATTAGATTACTTTAATTTTTTTATAATTAATAAATTTATTTTAGTCAATTTTAAATTATTTTATTTGATTTTTATTTTATTTTATTTTAGGTTAGTTTCACTACAAAAAATTTGGTCTCTGGTCACGGTGAAAAACCGTTACCATAGTTAGTGAAAAGATGACCATAGACCTATAGTCATGATTTTGGACTTTAGGTCAGGATTTTTGAACCATGACATATTTTCTCGGGTCATAGATCTATGATTACGATTTTTTTTAATCTATGATAACGGTTTTTGTATTGTTTTCTACTTAACACTTTAGGCCATGATTTTTAATCATGACCATAGCTTACTCTATGGTCACCCTATTTTAAACCATGACCATAACTACTCTATGGTCACTCTAGTTTTAAACCATGACCATAAAGTAGCTATGGTCATTTTTTAAAACCGTGACCATAGATCCATTTAGGTCATCCCTCAAAACCATGACCATAGATCTGTTTTAGGTCACTCTTTTTTAAATCGTGACTGTTCCGAGGGTTACCTGAAACTGGAGGTTAATCTCGGATGAGATCTTCTGTACTGGTCGGAGATGGCGTGTCCGGCTGGCTGGTGGCGGCCGGAGCTATTGTGTCCGACTTGTTGGACTTGCTGCACTACTGATCCTTGACCACCGGAGGGTGGGGGGTACCTGCAAGAGACTCCGATGCTTAAGTTAGCACGAGTATTAAGCAGATTTTTATGTAGAATCAGAGTATATGTTATACCTGGGTGCTCCAGTGTATTTATAGTAGTGTGGGCTGACCTTTCTGATAAGATAAGCCAGTTATCTTATCTTATCTTATCCTGTTTTGGATGAAGTCAGCTTATCTTCAAGGGAACCGCCTTTATTTCTATAGGCTGGGATAGCCTTTGGATTTGGGTCGTGTTCCTCTATTTGGGCCCTTTATTGGGCTTTCCTGTCGATTTGGCCGAGCTCTTTTAGAAGAGGTCGGGTAGTCTGACCTGAAGAGGTCGGTCGCTTTGTCGCCAATCATTCCGGGTCGGGTAGCTCGACCCAGGGTATGAACAGCGCCCCTGCTTGAGCTCGGTCTTCTTTTTTGAGGTCGAGTCCTTTGACTTCGATCTTTAGTGAGACCGAGTTCAAGCATTTTGTTGATTTCTTCCTTTTGTAGACTCTTTTTGAATGTAGAACGTTTTCCTCTAAAAGCGCACGCTTTTATATCAGTGCTTTGTTTTTTGGGAACGTGAGAGGGTTTAATACATTCATTAATTGGTATTAATTGCCCCGTTTTCTCTTGGCTTTTATTTTGAATCTCTCAATCAAAAAAATGGTTTCTCTTCTTCGCTCTTCTTCGTAACTTCTTCCTTTACTCTCTCATTTTCTGTTTCTTTCGTAGTTCCTTCCTACAACGCCTGTTCTGCTACTGCTTTCTGAGGAAGAGGGGTGATTTCCAGATTTCTCCTTCTATCTTCGCAGTTTTCCGCTTCGAGGGGTGGCTTTGGTGCTTCTTCTCTTCAGCTTCCTTCTTATTTTCCAGGTTTGATTTTCTTCCTCTGTTTCTTTATATGTCTATTTTTTGAATTTTGCTCAGAGAAAGTTTGAATCTTTTCTGCTTTTACTGTACCTGATATGTTCTGGAATTTCTTCATTTTTGGTGTGAATCTTTTTTCTTTTCTTGTTGTCTGAATCTAAAAATTTGGGCTTTTGCATGTTTGTTGTTTTTTCTGCTTGTGCCTTCGATGGTGGTTTTGCTTGATTCTGAAAAAGTTTGCGTCTTTGGTGATTTTCTGCTGGGCATTTTTTATTTTGACAATGCTTTGGCTGATAGACTGTAGAAAGGTAGTGACTTTGTGTTTTTTACTTCCTTTGTTTTCGTTTGAAACCTTATTTTCTCCTTTGATGAGTGCCGGGACGTAAGCTGTAGAATTTTCTTGAAACCTTGCTTTGTTACTGCCTCCAAAGGATGCCCCAGGGCTTTGGTTTGAGTCTTGGGGTTTTCCTTTCTTGTTTGTTCGTCTGTCGAGTTGTTTTGCCCCTCATCCGAGATGTTTAATTAGTAATCCACTCTTCTTTTCTTATTATAGGATTTAGTTGGCCTCATGTCTTCTCGCAATAACGTTGTAGAGATGTCTTCCCAGGTTCCCGAGGGCATGGCCAATTGGGTGGACTCGATGGTTCTTATGTGTGTCTCTTTGGTTGATTCCGAGTTTTGCGCGCAGCTTAGGCAATTTCATAGGGTCTGTAGTAATCCTGGTGATGAGAAGAATTATGAAATTGTCCCTCCCTCTTCTGAGGAGAGAGTTTGTTTCTCTACTCGGGTTGTTAATGATCGCCCTTTTTTCTATGCTTATGACTTCTTCTTTGGTTAGCTGGGTATCACCCTTCCTTTTACTGAGTTTGAGACCGACCTGTTATGGTCCTGTAATGTTGCTCCCTCTCAACTTCACCCTAATTCCTGGGGTTTCATTAAAATTTTTCAATTGTTGTGTAATGGTTTTGGTATCCCTGCCTCGCAATCTCTCTTTTTCTACCTATTTGTCTTGACAAAGCCTGGAGTAGTAAAGAAGAAGGCAGCGTGGGTCTCCTTCCGATCTTCCCAGGGAAAGAAGGTCTTTTCCATGTTTGATGAATCGTTTCGCGATTTTAAGAACTATTTTTTCAAGGTCCGAGCTGTTAAAGGAGCTCGGCCCTTTTTCCTGGATGAGAATGATGAGCCCGCCTTTCCCTTGGAATGGCAAAAAGATGTGAGAGTGTCCAGATATACGTGAAAAATGTTGGATGAGGCTGAGCGAGCTTTTGTGACTGTCTTGGAAGAACACTGGGGTCAATCCCCCTATCTTGATACAAAGAAATTTTTAACCAATCCCTCTCTTCTTCAAACTGAGCTGGGTATTTTGCGTTTCCTTTGTTATCTGTTTATATTGCTTGTGAATGCCTTTCCGACTTGTAGATTAATTTCTTACTGTTGTGTCTTATTTGCAGAGGCGATGAAGAATAATGAATCCATGAAGGCTTTTAAGAGGGCACAGAAGGCGACTGCTACCAAAAACATCTCAGTTAAGGCGGCCGGGGAGGGATCTTCCCAAGTGCATGTGAAGCTGTCCATGCCGAGTTCTCCCGGGATAAGGAAGGTGATCCCTACTCCCCGAGTTCGTCTGGCTAACCCTCTTCCAACTTCTGCTGCTCCTTCTGTCGCTCCTCCCAATAAGAAACAAAAAACAGTTGAGCCCTTCGACCTCGATGCTCCTGACTTTAATGCTATTGAATTTGTAGATCAGCAAATCGGCCCCTATGGCGCCCTTTCTATGGACGATGTGTCCATCCTTCATCATTTGGAATTTATGACCCGGAACAGCATAAAGATGGCGTATATGTGGGATGCTCTGCACCGAACTGCTCAGAACCTACCTCTCCATGCCACCAAAGCATTTATGGAGGAGGCAAAGCAAGAGTTCGACCGGATGAAGGGGCTGAAGGAGGAGCTCGAGGTGAAGGTGGCCAAGTTGGAGAAAGATCTAGAGAACAAGAAGGCGAGTTTCCTTTATCTGGCAGCTTCTGTGCGGTTGGCTGAGGACACGGCAATGATGCATAAGGATAGTTACGTTACATCCTATCAGGAGGTGATGCGCCTGAGGGGGGAGCTGGAGAGTGCCCGGGAAGATTATTCTGAACTTCAAGGTCATCTTGTTGGCAGCGTGACTGCTGCTTATGAGAACCTGAAGGAGCAAGTTCGGGTTATTGCTTCCGAGGCCGACCTGACCCTCTTCAGCCTGGATAATGTTGTCAAGGATGGCAAGATTGTCCCTGATGACGAAGATGATGATAATGTCGAACTTCCCCCTGTGTCCTCTGCTAAGGTGTCGACTTCTGCTGTTCCTACCGAGGTCGACCCTCCCGCCTCTGATCCTGACTGCCAGATCTTAAACTGAGATGACGGTACTGTGGATGCTGTTCCTCTCCAGACTCACCCTCCGTCTCCTGCTAAAAAGTCTTCTGACCCTTAGCTTCATTCATTCTGGATATTTATATAGTTGGCCCGGCTTGTGGGCTTTTTAAACTCTTTAACTGCTGACACTTTCTTGTTGCTTGCCTAGCAACTTTTATTTTTGAAAAACAAAAGGTAGCTCCCTTAGCTTTTTAAGGTAGGTTTCGATGGCCTCCAAGGCTTTCATAACTTTTTGTAGACTATATCATGCTTTTTGTGCTTGATTTGGTATCTCTTCTGTTTTCTGAGAATGTTAGAACCTTGCAACTCGACCTTTTTGGATTTGCTTTGTGGTAGGGCGACTTCTTTACGTCGTTCTTTTCTAAGTTATTTTTGTAATCCTCTTTCTTGGATCTTTGTCAAATCTCTTTCAGGGATTGCTTTTATAACTTTTTAGTAGTAGGAGTCCGACTTTGTTATATCGGTCTCTTTTGAGTTATTTTTGCAGATAACTTTTTAGTAGTAGGAGTCCGACTTCGTTATATCGGTCTCCTTTAAGTTATTTTTGCAAATAACTTTTTAGTAGTAGGAGTCCGACTTCGTTATATCGGTCTCTTTTAAGTTATTTTTGCAAATAACTTTTTAGTAGTAGGAGTCCGACTTCGTTATATCGGTCTCCTTTAAGTTATTTTTGCAAATAACTTTTTAGTAGTAGGAGTCCGACTTCGTTATGTCGGTCCCCTTTAAGTTATTTTTGTAGTCCTCTTTTTTGGACCTGTGCCAGGTCTCTTTTAGGGACTACTTGTATAACTTTTTAGTTTTGGGCTGACTTTGCTATGTCGGGCCCTTCTAAGTTAAAGTAATCCTCTTTAATAGGGTTGGCCAGACCTCTTTTCAGGGTTTACTTATAACTTGGGTTGACTTGGTCCGACTTCTTAATGTCGGCCAGTCTTTAAGTTATTATTTTAGCAATTCGTAAGACCTCGTCAGGTTCTTTTTTAGATTACTTTCGATAACTTCTTATATTATTCTGTGTTCATCTTTGCCGATTTGTAGAAAGTGGTTGTCATCTCTAGATCGTCCTTTGGGTGAATCGCGTTTTCACCTTTATCAGACGGTTATCTTTATCGTGATCGTGCAGTGAAATTATTTTTTTTTTCACTTTCTGCCGATCTGTTGCTTTATAATCGGATGATGAATACTTCAGATTAATGCGTCTTGAAATCTTGTAGAATATCTAAAATATATATTTATTCAAAGGAAAGTGCAAATATATGCATGTGGGAATTTTTCATCCCTTTATATCGAATAGTGTTTGAGTCTCAACTTGGTGCCTCATTAAAAAACCTTTTTAGGAAAAAGAGTGCATCCAATGGTGAGATCTTTTACTTTTATAGCTGTAGTACCTTCTTAGGTTGCAGGCATGCCATGATCTGGGGAGCTCTCGTCCATCGAGCTCGGACAGTATGTAGTAGCCCTTTCTGAGTACTTTTACAATTCGGTAGGGTCCTTTCCAGTTTGCTGCCAACTTTCCTTCTCCTGGTCGAGTTGTTCCAATATCATTTCGGATTAGGATAAGGTCGTTCTCCGTGAAACTTCTTGGCACTACCGTTTGATTATATCTGGAAGCCATTCGACGTTTTAGTGATTCTTCCCTGATCCGAGCTCTTTCCTGAATTTCAGGTAGTAGGTCGAGTTCTTCCTTCTGAAGTTGAGAGTTGGCCTTTTCATTGTAGTGGACTACTCTAGGTGACCCTTCCTCGATCTCTACTGGGATCATTGCCTCCACTTCGTATGCTAGTCGAAAGGGTGATTCATTTGTCGTGGAGTGTGGCGTTGTTCGATATGCCCATAGGACTTGCGGAAGTTCTTCGGCCCAAGCTCCCTTTGCATCTTGTAGTCTTCATTTTAGCCCTGCCAATATGACTTTGTTGGCAGCTTCGGCCTGTCCATTGGCTTGAGGGTGTTCGACAGAGGTGAATTGGTGCTTTATATTCAAGTCGGCTACTAGTCTCCTGAAGCCTGCGTTTGTGAATTAAGTTCCATTGTCTGTGGTTATGGAGTATGGGACCCCGAACCTCGTGACAATGTTCCTGTATAGGAATTTCCGACTTCTTTGAGCGGTGGCACTGGCTAGGGGCTCTGCCTCAATCCATTTTGTAAAATAGTCTACTCTGACTATGAGGAATTTTACTTGTCCTGATCCTTGAGGAAAGGGTCCGAGAAGATCAAGTCCCTATTTTGCAAATGGCCAGGGCGAGGTTACACTGATGAGCTCTTCTGGCGGGGCGATGTCGAAGTTGGCATGTTTTTGACATGGTGGACATGTCTTTACAAATTCTATAGCTTCCTTCTGTAGGGTTGGCCAATAAAATCCAGCTCGAAGTACTTTTTTGGCAAGAGCTCGTGCTCCGAGATGATTGCCACACATGCCGCCGTGTACTTCTTCTAACACTTCCTTTGTGTTGTTGGTCGGCATGCATTTAAGTAGTGGTATTGAGATCCCTCTTTTATACAGGATGTTGTTTATAATAGTGTAGTACTGTGCCTCCCTTTTTAATCTTTTCGCCTCTTTTTCCTCCATGGGGAGCGTCTCTGCTTTGAGGTAGTTAATTATGGCGGTCATCCATCCTTGGTCCTGACTTGTGATGGCTAGGATTTTTCTGCTTCCGATATTGATGGGTTCTGTAGCATTTCCTAGATGAGGCTTCTATTGTTGCCCCCTGGTTTGGTACTGGCTAGTTTTGAGAGTGCGTCAACTCGGGCATTTTGCTCGCGGGGTATGTGGTAGATTTTATATTCCCCGAGTTGTCCGAGCTGTTCCTTGGTTTTATCCAAATACTTTTTCATGGTGGGATCTTTGGCTTGATAGCTCCCTGTTATCTGCGAGGTGACTACTTGTGAATCACTGTAAATGTTGAGTTTTTTAGCTCCAACCTCTGTAGCCAGCTTCAAACCGGCTAATAACGCTTCGTATTCCGCCTGGTTGTTTGAGGCCGGGAACCCGAACTTGAGGGAGAGCTCAACTTGGGTTCCTTGGTTGCTTTCTAATATCACGCCTGCGCTGTTTCCAGTTTTATTTGAAGAACCGTCCACGTAGAGATTCCATTCTGTGGGGGTTTCTAAGGCATCTGTGAATTCTGCGATAAAATCGGCTAGGTACTATGATTTAATGGCCGTCCGAGCTTCATATTGGAGGTCGAATTCTGATAACTCGACTGCCCATTGTAAAATTCTGCCTGCTAAATCTGTTTTCTGCAATATTTCTTTTATGAGCTGGTTGGTTCGAACCTTAACGGTGTGAGCCTGGAAGTACGGGCGAAGTCGTCGAGATGTTAGAATGAGAGTATAGGCAAACTTTTCTATTTTCTGGTAGTTCAGCTCGGATCCTTGTAGTGCTTTGCTAATGAAGTAGACGGGTTGTTGCCCACTTTCGTCTTCTCTGACTAGTGCTGAGGCTATTGCCCGGCTTCCTACTGCGAGATACAGTACGAGTGATTCTCCTTCTCGTGGTCGAGATAAGATAGGCGGTCATCCTAAGAACCCCTTGAAGTCTTGGAAAGCTTGTTCGCATTCTGTCGTCCATTCGAACTGTTTTCCCTTCTTTAAAGTAGCATAGAAGGGGAGAGATCTTATCATTGCCCCTGCTAAGAATCTGGATAGGGTGGCCAATCTCCCGTTGAGTTGCTGCACTTCTTTGACACAGGTCAGGCTCTTCATGTTGAGTATGGCTTGACATTTATCCGGGTTTGCTTCAATTCCTCTTTGTGTGAGCATGAAACCTAGGAATTTGCCTGCTTGGCTGCTTCTACCGCAAAGGTGCATTTTGCCGGATTAAGTCGCATGTCGTGCTTCCTTATGGTGTCGAACACTTGAGCCAGGTCGGACAATAATGTATCTTCGCTTTGTGTCTTTATCAACATGTCGTCCACATAGACTTCCATGATCTTTCCAATGTGGTCTGAGAAGACTTTATTCATCAGTCTTTGATAAGTAGCTCCTGCGTTCTTGAGACCGAAGGGCATTACAATGTAGCAGTAATTTGCTTTTGGCGTTAAAAATGAGGTCTTTTCTTGATCTGGTGGATACATGGAGATTTGGTTGTATCCCGAGTATGCGTCCATAAACGAGAGGTATCTATATCCGGAGGAAGCATCTACCAGAGCGTCGATACTTGGGAGTGAGTAAGGATCTTTTGGGCAGGCTTTGTTGAGATCGGTGTAATCGGTACACATTCGCCACTTCCCATTTGATTTTTTCACCAAGACGACATTGGCTAGCCATAATGGATACTTGACTTCTCTTATGAATCCTGCCTCCAGTAGTGCCTGTACTTGCTCTTTCACCGCTTGGGATCGCTCTGGCCCAAGTTTTCTTCGTTTCTGCTGCACCGGCCGAGATCCCGGATAGACCGCCAACTTGTGGCACATTAGCTTGGAGTCTATACCTGGCATATCTGCGGCTTTCCATGCGAAGAGATCGACATTATTGCGTAAGAATTGTATCAGTAATTCTTTTGAGTCTCCTCTTAGGATCGTTCCGATATTAGTTGTTTTGTCTGGGGTGTCTCCGATCTGGACCTTCTCTATCTCGCCTTCCAGTTGCGGACGGAGTTCTTCTCGTCGCTGAACTCCGCCAAGCTCAATTGTATGAAACTCTTCTCCTCTACCTCTGAGGTTTAGACTTTCGTTATAACAGTGGCGTGCCATCTTTTGGTCTGCTTTTACCGTGGCTATCCCTTCTGTAGTTGGGAATTTCATGCATAGATGTGGAGTTGAGACTATTGCGCCGAGTTGATTGAGTGTTGTCCGACCTATTAGGGCATTGTAGGCTGAACTTACGTCGACCACGATGTAGTCTATCTTGAGGGTCCTGGATTGGTTCCCTTTTCCGAAGGTTGTGTGTAGCGATACGTATCCCAGTGGTTGTACCGGGGTGTCTCCTAGTCCGAACAGACTATTCGGGTATGCTCTAAGCTCCTTTTCGTCTAAGCCGAGTTTGTCGAAGGCTGTTTTGAATAAGATGTCGGCAGAACTCCCTTGGTCTACTAATGTGCGGTGTAGATTGGCGTTTGCCAGTATGATAGTGATGACCATGGGGTCGTCGTGTCCCGAGATGATGCTGGATGCGTCCTCTTTAGTGAATGTTATTGCAGGGATGTCGGGTGCTTCCTCCTTTCCCTTGACATGATATACTTCTTTGAGATATCTTTTTCGGGATGATTTGGAGATCCCGCCTCCTGCGAATCTCCCGTGTATCATGTGGACGTGTCTTTCTGGTGTCCAAGGTGATCGCTCAGCTCGTCCGTCATCTTCGTCCCTTCGTCTCTTTCTTTGGTCATCATCTCGGGTAGCCAGAAAACGATTTAATCTTCCTTCTCTCACCAATTTTTCTATGATATTCTTTAAGTCGAAACACTCGTTGGTGGAGTGCCCTCGAACTCGGTGGTATTCACAATATTCCTTCCGGTTTCCTCTTCCTCTTTTGCCTTTGAGTGGCCGTGCTGGGGGAATTTTCTCCGTATGGCAGACCTCTTTGTATACATCGACCAGGGATACTCCGAGGGGAGTGTAATTATGGTATTTTTTGATTTTCTCCCCTTGTCGATCTTCTTTCCTTTTGGATTCCATGTCTTTGTCTCGGTAGGAGGCCCCGGATTTTGAGGTTTCTCCCAGCCGAGCATTCTCTTCCATGTTGATGTATTTTTCTGCTCGCTCCTGTACTTCGTCTAAGGAGGTGGGGTACTTCTTTGATATAGATTGGCTAAAAGGTCCCTCTCGTAGGCCATTGATGAGTCCCATGATGGCGGCCTCTGTTGGTAAACTTTGTATGTCCATGCATGTTTTGTTGAATCTTTCCATGTAGTTGTAGAGACTCTCCCGATCTCCTTGCTTGATCCCTAGTAAACTGGGTGCATGCTTGGCCTTATCCTTCTGGATGGAAAATCTGGCCAGGAACTTTTTGGCCAGGTCGTCAAAGTTTGAGATGGACTTTGGAGGTAAGTTGTCGAACCATCTGATCGCTGTCTTCGTGAGGGTTGTTGGAAAAGCTTTGCAGCAAACAGCATCTGAGGCGTCGGTAAGGTACATTCTGCTTCTGAAATTGCTGAGATGATGGTTGGGATCTGTGGTGCCATCGTACAAAATCATATCCGGGAGTTTAAAGTCTTTTGGAATTTTGGTTTTCATAATTTCCCTGGTGAATGGATCTTGTTCTTTGCGTGAATTTTCCTCAGGAGTAGTCCGAGGAGTTTTCGATTTGAGATCGGCTTCTAATTGCTGTAGTTTTTCTTCCAATTCTCGACGTCGCCGTACCTCTCTTTGTAGATCCTTTCCAATTTCTCGTTGTTGTTGGGTTTCTTTCTCAAGTTGTTTCAAGTGATCTTGAAGTGCCTCTATTGCTCCCGGATTTGATGAATTTTTGTCTCGGTTGGATTCCGGGGTGTCTTTCAGTGTGGTGTTCGCGTTTTTGTGCGGCATTCTGTTTTCTAGATCTGAATCGTGGTCGTTGTCATGGCCGTCCGCCATGGTGGTGGGATGACTTTCAGGTTCCTCGGCAATGGCGCCAATGTTCCGAGGGTTACCTGAAACTGGAGGTCGATCTCGGATGAGATCTTCTGTACTGGTCGGAGATGGCGTGTCCGGCTGGCTGGTGGCGGCCGGAGCTATTGTGTCTGACTTGTTGGACTTACTACACTGCTGATCCTTGACCACCGGAGGGTGGGGGTACCTGCAAGAGACTCCGATGCTTAAGTTAGCACGGGTATTAAGCAGGTTTTTATGTAGAATCAGAGTATATGTTATACCTGGGTTCTCCAGTGTATTTATAGTAGTGTGGGCTGACCTTTCTGATAAGATAAGTCAGTTATCTTATCTTATCTTATCCTGTTTTGGATGAAGTCAGCTTATCTTCAAGGGAACCGCCTTTATTTCTATAGGCTGGGATAGCCTTTGGATTTGGGTCGTGTTCCTCTATTTGGGCCCTTTATTGGGCTTTCCTGTCGATTTGGCCAAGCTCTTTTAGAAGAGGTCGGGTAGTCTGACCTGAAGAGGTCGGTCGCTTTGTCGCCAATCATTCCGGGTCGAGTAGCTCGACCCAGGGTATGAACAGTGACCATAGACACTTTTAGGTCACTCTTTAAAACTGTGACCATAGATTCCTTTAGGTCACCTCCCAAAACCGTGATCATAGACCTTTTTTAGGTCACCCTTTTTAAAACCGTGACGATAAACCTTTTTAGGCCACTCTTTAAAATCGTGACCATAGACACCTTTAGCTCACCCTTCAAAATCATGACCATAGACCTTTTTAGGTCACCCTTTAAAATCATGACCATAGATTCTTTTTGGTCACCCCCAAAATTGTGATTATAGACCCCTTTTAGGTCATTCTTTTGTAAAACCGTGACCATAGACCATTTTAGGTCACCCCCCAAAACAGTGACCATAGATTCCTTTTAGGTCACTCTTTAAAATCGTGACCATAGATCCCTTTAGGTTATCCCCAAAATCATAACCATAGACCCCTTTTAGGTCACCTTTTTGTAAAACCTAACCATAGACCCTTTTAGGTCATTCTTTAAAGCCGTGACCATAGATCCCTTTAAGTCACCCTCTAAAATCGTGACCATAGACCCATTTTAGGTCACCCTTTTGTAAAATCGTAACCATAGACCCTTTTAGAATACTCTTTAAAATTGTGATCATAGATATCCTTAGATTACCCCATAAAATTGTGACCATAGATCTCTTTTAGGTCACTCTGTAAAATCGTGACTATAGATTACTCTATGGTCACACCTCAAAACCGTGACCATAGACCCCTGTAAATCACCCTTTTTTAAAAAACATGACCATAGAGTATCTATGGTCATAGTTTTAAAAAGAAATAGGGACAAAAAAAAATTTTAAGCCATGTGATGAGCGGATAATTTATACGCTTTTTGGCATTATTTTTAGGTAGTTTTTAGTATAATTTAGTTAGTTTTTACTATGTTTTTATTAGTTTTTATGCAAAAATCACATTTCTGGACTTTACTATGAGTTTGTGTACTTTTCTGTGATTTCAGGTATTTTCTGGCTGAAATTGAGGGACCTGAGCAAAAATCTGATTCAGAGGCTGAAAAAGGACTGCAGATGCTGTTGGATTCTAACCTCCCTACACTCGAAATGGATTTTTTAGAGATACAGAAACCCAGTTGGCACGCTCTCAATTGCGTTGGAAAGTAGACATTCAGGGCTTTCCAGCAATATATAATAGTTCATACTTTGCCCGAGTTTTAACGACGCAAACTGGCGTTCAAACGCCAACTTCCTGCCCTATTCTGAAGTTAAACGCCAGAAACAGGTTACAAACCAGAGTTAAACACCACAAACAGGCTGTAACCTGGCGTTTAACTCCAAGAGAAGCCTCTACACGTGTAAAGCTCAATGCTCAGCCCAAGCACACACCAAGTGGGTCCCAAAAGTGGATTTCTGCACTATCTGCACTTAGTTACTTATTTTCTGTAACCCTAGCTACTAGTTTAGTATAAAAACTACTTTTAGTAATTTATTTTACATCTTTGGATCATTTTTGAGACTATCTTTATATCACTTTTGATCTCTTGATCACGTTTAGGGGCTGGCCATTCGGCCATGCCTAGACCTTTTTCACTTATGTATTTTCTACGGTGGAGTTTCTACACCCCATAGATTAAGGTGTGGAGCTCTGCTGTTCCTCATGAATTAATGCAAAGTACTATTATTTTTCTATTCAATTGAAGCTTATTCTTATTCTAAGATATTCACTCGCACTTCAACCTGATGAATGTGATGATCCGTGACACTCATCATCATTCTCACCTTTGAACGCGTGCCTGACAACTACTTCCGTTCTATCTGCAATAGCTTGAGTGTGTATCTCTTAGCCTCCATTCCGAAAGATCGGAGTCTTCGTGGTATAAGCTAGAATCAATTGGCAGCATTCTTGAGATCCGGAAAGTCTAAACCTTGTCTGTGGTATTCCGAGTAGGATCTGGGATGGGATGACTGTGACGAGCTTCAAACTCATGAGTGCTGAGCGTAGTGACAGATGCAAAATGATCAATGGATCCTATTCCAACATGAGTGAGAACCGACAGATGATTAGTCGTGCGGTGACAGCACATTTGGACCATTTTCACTGAGAGGACGGGCGGTAGCCATTGACAACGGTGATCCCCCAACATATAGCTTGCTATGGAAAGGAGTATAAATGATTGAATGAAGGCAGTAGGAAAGCAGAGATTCAGAAGCAAAGCATCTCCATACGCTTATCTGAAATTCTCACCAATGAATTACATAAGTATCTCTATCTTATTTTATATTTTATTTATATTTTAATTATCAAAACCTCATAACCATTTGAATCTGCCTGACTGAGATTTACAAGATGACCATAGCTTGCTTCAAGTCGACAATCTCCATGGGATCGACCCTTACTCACGTAAGGTTTATTACTTGGACGACCCAGTGCACTTGCTGGTTAGTTGTGTGGAGTTGTGAAAAAGAATTGAGATTAGGATCGTGCGTACCAAGTTTTTGGCGCCGTTGAGATCACAATTTCGTGCACCACCATGGTAAAAAACCATGACCATACCCTCTATGGTTATGGTTTTTGGCCGTGACGAAAAAAATCGTGGCCATAGACCATAAATGTTGTAGTGTTTGATGGCACAAAATTTATTAGGCTACAAGAACACTCTTTATAGATTAGACCGGGTTGACCATATTACAGATAGACTAGGAAAATTGATATAACATCTAACTTATGTCTTTAATGAGTGTAAAACTTGTATTATTTCTTTTTGCTTTAATTTTATATAAGTATGGCTTTTTTCTTATGGTACCCAGGTCCTACGAATGAGAAGAATTGGCCCAGCGAAGATATTAGGACACACCTCAGACGTGCTGGATTTGAGCGCATGGCCTATATGATTGAGTGAGCCATGATTGGGCATTGGTGTCTGCTTTGATTAGGGGTGGCAAATGGGACGAAAATGGCGAGCTGGGCTAGAAATTTGAGACTATTATAATAAAAAAGCTCACCTAATTAGCCCCGCTTAATCCATGGGCTTTGGCGGGTTTCGACAGGGTGGGACGGGCTTGCCCAGTGGGCCTACCATTCTATTTTTTTTTAAAGATTCTGATAAAAAAATTACCCAGACCCAATATAATAAACCCCACCCAACCTAACATAATATATTTTGGACAATATTTATTTTGCTTTGGACAATGTTGGTTTCATTATTTTGTTTCAAAAACTTGGTTGCTGATTATGTTTAGAATTATAAAGACTTTAATGTTTGTGAATTTAGAAATTATAATTTTTTATGTCTTTAGAAATTATAAGTTTATTGAAATGTTTGTGAAATTATATATATTTTTCAATATTTAATGGTTTAATAATTTTTTTCAAAAACAAAAAAAAGAGAGAATTGCCAGGTTTAGCCCGCCAATCCGCCGTTAGGTGAGACGGGGTAGAAATTCGGGGCAGCCTCACTTGGTAGGGGTGGGGCGGGCTAGCTCACTTTCCACCCCTAGCTTAGATCGAGAGATGGCACCCTGAGTCATGTACTTTTCACCTGCCCTATATGGAGATGACCATTACCCTGCAAGACGTAGCATACCAGCTAGGGCTTGATATTGATAGAGATCCTATGCACGACTGCTTAGGTGGATGGAATAGTTCTATGAGGGATATTCCATCAAGGACTTCCATCAATAGCTACTAGGAGCTGTACCCGAGCCAAAAGACAAACAGGCGCAAAATAAGTGGACTGTCAACCTATCATAGTTTCAAGATACTATATGTCGGGAATTGGAAGCAGAACCGACGGAGGAGCAACTGATGCAGTACACCAAAGGGTACATCATGCAGACCATAGAGGGAATATTGCTCCTGGACGCATTTGAGTCTCGCGTTCACATGAGGTGGTTGCCTCTGTGGGAGGATCTGAATTGATGTGGTCAGTTGTCTTGGGGTTCAGTTATGTTAGCATGGTTGTACCGTCAAATGTGTCATGCCACTGATTATATGCAATGAAACTTAGGTGGATGTGGTAGATTGTTTCTCTCTTGGGCATATAATCATATACCAAGGTTTCAACTTGAGGATTTTAGCAGCGTTGGTTTCCTCTGGTTGAGAGATATTGATGCTTTTTTTATTGGTTTGATTATTTTTTTAAGTTAATATTTATAGTTGTATAATTTCTAACAACTCATAATATCGTAGGTGGGTGGGTTTGGAGCCATGCAATGACACAACAGAGACCAAGCTTCGACAGTGGAGACTGGTCCTCAACAACATTAGAATTTATAATGTAAGTAATATTTGAAATTTTAGTTAAAGCTGATTGTGTTGTGATTGTAGAGACCACACAATGCTTTCTATACGACACTTTGTAACTAAAGTGATTCTCAATAGATCCTTGCAGAACTCTTATACTAATCGTTGGATCTCGCTTTGATCATGGTGAATATGTGTTGAGCTATCTATGGTCTTGACCTATTGATGTTTGCATGTGAGAATAAGGATCATTGTATCTCCTTAACTCCCATTTTTCCTACTTTCGGCTATAAGAAATGTGTATGCTCTATTAATAACACGACCCAAATTGAGTGCACTGTACAACATATTTCAATTGGTCACTCTCTAGTATCTTATACTTTGTAACCCTCCAAATGTTATATATCTTAACTAGCATAATAACTTCTTCTTTGTTTTCAAACTAACACCCAATCTCAATCTCATTGGTCGGATCATCCTCGGGGCCACCTTGACTAAAAGAACAATCTTGATTTATTGCCTCGAGATTCAACGTGAAAAAGTGAGCGTGATGATCATATAGCCTGGAAATAGTAGGTTGTGTCAATGCAAGTTTTGAGCCTGTGAAGTAGTTTATCTCTTCCTCATCAGGTATATCCACGAGTTCAGCCTCTACTTCTTCATCATTGGATACAAGGTTAACTTGATAGGGATTCATCATTGGGTTTCTGATTGTAGAACCTTCGTTGCTTTCAAAATCTAATTGCAACATCTTATCATTAGAATCCTCAGGATTTAACCCCCTTGACTATCCTCAGATGGCATGATTAGGTCAACCATCAACCTTCTATTATTTGTTTGAGCTGCCCCACTTGAGGGGGTGTCAACATCCAAAGAAGTCCCCCACACAAGTCAACCAGAAATACAAATAACTCCAATAGATAAACATTTGAAAAATGATTGTGCCAACCCCTAATTAGACGTATGTAATCGTAATCAACACTTATTACAAGTGATAATAACATAATAAAAAAATATTAATAAAGTGTCAGAAATGAAAAATAAAATAATAAAAATAATTAAATACACACTATGAATAATAAGATAATACCTTTTGCAAACAAAAGTGTCGTCTACCTCTATCAGATAGCTATAATAAATTTTTCTCTTTCTTTTTGTGTTGTTGACCAATAACGGGAATTACAAAATTCTTCAAAGTTGTTAGACATCTCATTTCAGCTGGCATGTATACAAAAGCTAGTGGAGCAGAACTAAATACAGTAGATCCATTTTGATCAAATACTATTTCTCCATCATAATAAATTGATAACAATGGTATTCCAGATATTTTTGAAGGAAAAACAAGTAGAATAGGAGGTGAATGTATTTATTTTAGTGAGTGAAGCTTTGCACTCGTTGGTATTTATAGGCTGCATTTTTTACTTCTGCAAAGGGTGAGTTTGCCGAATGCATGGACGAACCTTGAGATTGGCATGAAGTTCGCTGCTGGCCTAGGCAAACTTTGTATAATTTCCTCAAGTTTGCTGTCTGGTTGGGAGAACTTTGTTAAACATGTTGAAGTTTGTCGAGGGGTTAGACGAACTTCAAAGGACAAAAAAAGAAAAATAGTTCCTAGAATATAACGATCATTTAATTTGTTTTGAAATTAAAGAATTTTTTATAATAGAAAAAAGTCTGTGTGGATGGTTTGTGATTAACTTTGTAGGCTTTAAGATTTTTATATAGGTGATTCTTTTTTGCCTAGATATCTAGGACACAGAGTATCTTGTTTACTTTTACACAGATTTCAGATGCACTCGGTCCAGAAAATCTATCTATTTTTTTTAATTGTGATACAACTCAGCACAGTACCTAAGCTCTAAGTATAATTTTCTTCCACCATTTTATATTTGAGATATAAAATGGCTTTTAAAACAGTGAATATTCCACACATTGTGCATTAGGAAAAGTATAGGAAACTAACTCTATATGCAGCCAACTCAATCAACTTTTCAAAAAACTCTGATTTTAAAATTTTTAAAATTAGTTTTACGCTAAAAAAACAGGCGCCCTCCCATTCCCGTTCACCCCTCTTAGCTTCTCTTCTCCTTCCGCGTCTCTTCTTCTCTCCTTGCCGTTGTCAGATACCGTGTTGTGCCTCTCCTAATCACAGGATCGCGTCGTGTCACTACAACCTTGGTGCTCTTCTTCCTACGTCGTGTTGTGCCCTTTCGTTGTCGCTGTGCTGCGCTGGCTTCCTGTTGCACGTCGTTGTCCTCATCACGGCGTTAAACGTGTTAATTCTACAATAGAACTAATACCACTAATCATCAAGTCATCCTCAACTTCACGTTCTCTATCCATCATCGAAGTAGCAGTGTTGTGCACTTCTCCTTTGCTGCCATTCAATTGTCCATAGTGAATTATTAGGTTTCAGATGTTTTGCTTTAGTAGTTTTGGATGTTCTTTTGCTACGTTTGCATTTTTTTATGTTTTTGGATGCATCTTTTATTAGGTTTCAGATGTTCCTTTGGGTAGTGTCACTTAATCTTTTTGCTACATGTTAGATTTTTTTATGTTTTTGGATGGTATTTTATGCGGTTTCGTATGTTTCTTTTTGTTATATTTGGATCTCTTTAATATGATATTAGATATTTCTTATTTGTTAGATTTCAAATGTTTCTCTTTAGTATTTTTTGGATTTTTTTTTGCTATGTTTTGGATGGGTCTTTTATGTGGTTTCATATGTTCCTTTATTGTGGATGGCTAGGCGATGATGCATGGCGAGGAACGACCAGGGATGGTAACCGATAGCGATGCTCGGCGAGTGACAACAATGTATGATAGCCAGGCTCTACTTGGGGCAGCACGCGACGATATTTTAGCCCAGCGTTGAAGCTCTAGCGTCATTTCTGTCATGGCATGCTGGAACTGTTGTACCTGAGGCTTCTCGCGTGAGTAGGTAGGGAAAGGGAAAGGGTTTTGTTAGTTTAGGATTTTGACTGGTACCCTGGTTGGTTACTTAGCATCATTGTTGAGCATATTAGTAAATAAAGTATTTATCCTTCTTTTTTTAGTTTTCCACGGTATTTTTCAACTCGGTAAGCTAAGGACTAATCTATCACGGATCTGAGCTCTATTTAAGAATTTGCCGCTAACTAATGAGTTGCTGCATGCATAAGGCGAAATTCTAACTTCTGACAGTTGTTTAAACCAAGGTTCTGAAAATTGAACTGGACTGATTGGTTCGACCGGATTAACCAAGAACTAGCCCTCTAGTCGGTCCGAATGATGCCAAGAACCAACCTGTAAAAAACCGATGAAAAATAAGTTGAATTGGCAGTTAACCGATGAACCAGTTGAATCGGCCCGATTTTTTGAAAAAGGACCCGTTCGCTATTCAAAAAAAAAAAGAGAAAACCTAAATGGAAGCGGCACACCTCCCCCCCCCCCCTCTCCCTTCTCTCTCATCAAAACTCAAAACCGAAACACTATAACAAAGCCACGCCCTCAACCCCCCACCACTATTGGCACTGGCGGTTGTCATCCTCAAAGGTTTGCTCTTTTCCTCTCGTGGCGAGAAAGTCAATTCAATGACTACCAATTTGATTTTTGCAATCTTAGTTTAAACGGACTAATGAGCTAATTGTTAGACCAACCTAAGTTGGTTCAATAAAGCATTTATTTAATTAAAATAAAAAAATACGTAAATAAATATAGATAGATGGATATACAATTTGAGAAACCCTATTTCTCTACCCTCACTCTCTCGGTTAGTTCTTCATTCTGACTCTAACATTCACACACACTCACACACACATACTAACATACACTCTCAAGCCTCACCAGTCACCGCCACTTTCGCTCCCTCTGACCGGTGGGATCGCGTCTCCATTTTCCCATCGTCGTCGCCTCCAGTTGGTCTTCTACATTCGTCGGGGCCTCGCCTCCTGCTCCTTCTTGCCGCTTCTATCCGGCTCCATCTACTACAATATTATCGCCGTCGCCATCCACCTCTTCCATCACAAATAATTAAATTTTAACCCTAATTATTCTTCTGTTTAAACTCTAATTATTGTTCTGTTTAACCCCTAGTAAGATTGTTATTTTAATTGATTGCAATTTAATTTCAATTTTTTAGAGAAAAGAAAGAAAGATAGAAATACGTATAGATTAAAAAGATGGAAATATATATCAGATTAGATGGAAATATGTGTCAGATTGCATTTTGATTTCAATTTGATTAGTAGATACATTTGTAATTGCCTTTTTAATTTGATTACATGATTAGCCTTAGTGCAGAAGAATTATTTTTAAGACCAGATGGTTTGTCTTTTGCAATTAAGCCATGTAACCCTAATTGAGTTATTGACTAGAAAGGATGTTGTTATTTAAGTCTTTAAAAGACTATAAAGATTATATTTGTAATAATAATTGCAGATTATCTTTTTAATTTTTTTTATTTTTTTCCGTTTTTTTTTTCAAATTCATGGATATCCGTAGAAATCTGTATATCTGTCAATACGAGAGATTTCTGGAAGCGGGTGGTCCCATCCCCACGAAGACTTATTGCCATCCCTAATTGCTGTTTGGGCGAAGTTCTTAAACAAATAGAAATATCGTTGTTGTTAATGTTGATGAGTAGAAAGTATCAATTAAATGGATTCACTTTGCTTTTTCATTGGATCATCGGAAGAAACGTGTTAGTTACCATTAGTTTGATTTTTAATGTGTTTTTAACGTAAATTATTTTATTTTTCTAATTATTATGTCATGCATTGGTTGAATTAATTACCATATGTTGATATGCCTAAAGATCGTTAATCATTGTGTAAAGTAAAATAAAAATATTTGATAACAAAAAAAAATAATAAAAAACAATTTTAATTTGTTTTATTTAGTATTTATTAATTATTACGATAATTAATAAATATTAAATAAAGTAAATTTTGATAATTTTTTTTGTTTTCTATAGTTATGGAAAATTTTATACCTATTTTTTTTTTTTCCTTTTTATTTCAGTTTTGGTGGATAAGGAGCTTCGTCAATGGGGAAGAGGAAGAAAAAGATTCTCAATCCGGAGCCATTTGCCCCCGATGGGACAGAGTCCGTGAAGTCGAAAAAGAGTTCAAAAGCTCCCAAACAGCACCAGAAGGAAGCCAAGTTCATTGTTTCGAACATCTCCGCTAGGATCATGAAGGAAGCTTTGATTCAGCAGAATATAGATGGTTACTCAGATAACCAACTTGTATTGATTGAACAATACTCGTCATCTTAAATAAATATCAGAAAGTTAGATCACATCATGCAATAATTTATTAGCAGATAAAAAACATAATTATTGTGGATCCCACAAATTGATATCAAGAAGGATATCACTCCAAGTTTGACCATGGACATTAATAAGCATATCCTGGTCAGCATCAGAAGCGTCCTTCAAGAAGTGATCATCATTATGAGCATCCCAATTGAAGTCAGGTAAAAGCAGCTTCCAGTCTTCTTCTTCTTCTTCTTCTTCTTCCTCAGCACCTGAGACTGAGAGTAAGCATCCGTCGTTCAACTTCTCTTCATCCCCTTTGCCACCGTTCTTGTCCCGACACGTGTCCCCATCATCACATCCACCACCAGAACCATTATTATTATTATCGGTGCACTCTTCTTCTGCTTTGGCCCCATCCCTTTGCTTGCTATTATTATGATCACCACTTGCAGATGTTTTCTTTAATAATAACCATGGCGATGCTTTCGAGAAAGTTCGGGGATGAGGTTTTATTACCTGATGATTAATATGGTCATGACGTTTCACTGTCGTCACCACTGATGAAGGAGAGGGTACTGATGGTGTTGATGAGGATGAAGTGTGCTTATTATTCCTTCGAACATAGGTGTTCCAGTAATTCTTCACATCGTTTGGCGTTCTTCCCGGAAGTCTTCCAGCAATTAAGGACCATCTACATGTTATTCATATTAATCCATCAGTGCATAAATAAACTACCATTACTTAGTCAAACTAACACCAGAAGATAGAAGATGAAGATGAACTTCACGTTTAGCTAGGCGCAACAATAATAACAGAAAGGTGAAAACTTACACGCAACTGTATATAAAGATGCAGAAATACTATTTGTATACCAAAATCAGTCATTAAAATCAGTCACTAATGTATATGTGTATAAATATATGTGTAGTATTTTTAATATGTATTTATATTTCAACATATATTTTATACTAATAGCTAACTTTGATGGTTGATTTTGGTGTACACATAGCATAATTCATAAAATTAATAGTTAAAAATTCTTAAATTGTCAAATTTATCAAATTATTTAACGATTTTTTACTATTAATTTCGTATAAAAACAATTTCATACGAGTCTTCGTCATCCAAAATATGGTACAAGTGATGAATCACATGTTCATTCGTATTTTTTATTTTTAAAATTTTGTTTAAAAAAATTAAAGATAATAATTTTTTATTTTATTTGTTCTTTTATAAAATTGTACACATTAAAAATATTGAATAAAAATAAAAATAAAAAACACAAATCAAACATATCTCAATTTTGTTCCTTCAACAATAAACTTTTTTATTTTAATTAATTTTATTCATAAATTATTTTATTAACTAATTATTAATTAAAAAAATATTGATTCCTTAATAAAATCATATAGATGAAAAGGAAAAAAAAAACTATTTTTCATGTCCATTACTAGAATAGTCTTTTAAAAAAATTAATTAAATGATAAGCCAAAAATGTTGTAATTGTATTATTAAAATTTAATTATAAAAAGGTTAGTTGTATTATGCATATATTATCTCAAGAATTATTATGAATAGAGAAAAGGACAAATAGGTCAGGGACCTTTTGTCCTGTAGACATTTTTGTCCCTAATCATTGAAAAATACTTTTAAGTCCCTAATCTTCACAAAACTTGGACGGATCAGTCCCTGACGGATGCATTTGGACAGATCAGTCCCTGACGGAAGCATTTGGACGGAGGGACTGATCCGTCCAAGTTTTGTGAATGTCAGGGACTTAAAAGTATTTTTCAATAGTTAGGGATGAAAATGTCCGCGGGTCAAAAGGTCAAAGACTTATTTGTCCTTTTCTCTTATGAATATGTTACTACACACTTACATGACTTTCTTATTAGAGTTAGGCTTTGCTTGATAAATTAAATTTTTTATCTTTTGAAATTAGTTTATTAAAATTATCTTTTAAAAGCAATAATAATTATATTTAGTAAAATAATTTTTAAAATTTTAAAATATTATAATAAATATATTATAGTAAATTTGAAAAGTTGTTAATATATATGATTATATTAGACTTTTTAATTTTGATAATGAAAATATTTGAAAAACAACAAAAATCAGTTTAAATCAGTCCAAAGTTATCTTATTTTATATTTATTTAGTATCTCTAAAATAAACATATAATATTAGATGTAATAAATATATAATTTTAAATATTATATATATAAAATTATAAATATTAAATTAAATAAGATAATTTTAAATTTATTATCTTTCTAATATAGCATTACTCTTTTGATAAATACAAGTGAATTTTAAAAACTATAAGTATAAATATATAATTTTTTTTATTTACAACATAAAATAAAAATTTTGTGCTTTTTGTCTTTTCTATTTACTATACCTTTTATTATTAAATAATTTTGCTTTAGAATATAAATAAAAAATTAGATTAATAAGCGTGTCTAGGATTAGGGCATAATATGTCCATTAATTTATTTTTTAACCAATATATTCGGCATCACGGCTACCGGTATGAGGGGCTTATACATCATTATATCATCTTAGTAGGTCTTATATTTCTTGTAACTAGTTTTATGGTTGTTATTTCATTATATATTTTTTAAAAATACTATTTACATATTAAAATGAGTTATTATATATTTATATATAAATATATATAATTTAATTTATTTTTATATATATTATATTTTAATATATATTTATATATAAGAAAATATGTATTCCAATAATATAAAAGTATGACAACCAAAATTTTGTATACAGTCATGCATGGAGGAATTAATGGCTTTAAGGCGGAGGAGGAAAAGAAGAAGAAGAAGAGAAGAGATGTGTTGAAAAAGAATAAATTATCAATAGCTCTATGTTATGTATTTTTTGACAAGAGAAATATTCATATGGTGATATTTTCGTATAAAATTGATATTATAAATTTTTAAATGATTAGTCAAATATATTTAATAAAACATATGAAATCATTTGATAATTTATAATGTTATTTTTATGTAAAAATATTTTTATAAAAGTATCTATTTTTCTTTAATTAGAGTAACAAAAAATGTTTGTATAAAAAATAGGATTGATTCCCACATACGGATTTACAGACTAAAAAAGTATTATATTCAAATCTAAATTATTAAAACAAAAAATATAATATTTATCTGTATATAAAAAATTAATTATTATATATTTATATAAATATATATTATTTAATTTATTTTTAATATATATTTTATATTTTAATATATATTTTATATAGATCACTAATTTTGTAATTAATATATATATATATATATATATATATATATATATATATATATATATATATATAATTGTTAAAATCATTATTTAGTCATAATAACTTTATTAGTAGACTATTCAAATTTTAAAATATTTTTATGTAAAAATAATAGGTATATATTATATTAAATAATTTAATTAAATATATGAAAATATCTATCCTCGATCGTGTAAATAATATATTATATATATAGTTGAATTTATGGTTGTGAACCGACCTGTTTCCCAAAAGTCTATGCATTCTAATCATGAGATCAACTTCATCTTCAGCGAACTCTCCTCGCTTTATATTTGGTTTCAGATAATTCAACCATCGCAATCTACAGCTTTTGCGGCATCTGTTCAACCCTGCCATCCATGCACAAATTTAACAATAACTGTTATTAATGTATGCCAACGAACACTATCTCTATATATAATTCGTTACTTCACTTACTTGTATATCTGAATTAAGTCATATGTAGAGAAATAATTAGCAAATATATAAACATTCAATAATATTTTAAAATACATTTTGCTTTTCTTCTTGCTAAGCTCTTTTCATGGTTCATTATCACTGCATCAATATGGATTTGCTAAGCATTTTAACGTTTCAACGTGTTTATGTCTTGCATGATAATTTACTCTATTTTCATTTTTAATTATCATATTCATCCAAAAACTTATTATTTTCCGGTATATTTTTAGATTAATATACTAGAAGCTTTAGCTTGAGCAAGTTTTCAAAGTGTTCGGCGTTTTCTAGTTCCCAAGTTTTAGAACATGCCCTTATATTTATTTTGTATTATCAGATATATAATTATTTAGGTGTCTTTTGCTTCTATCAATTTAAATTTGAGTGAATATCCTATTTGATCTCTGATAATTAGTTCGAAAGGACTACGAGGTCCTAAAAAAAATACCCAATCCGGTCTCTACTTTTTTTTAGAGACTGATTAGTCCTGTGCAAAAAAAAAATATTGACTTTTTTTAGCACAGGAGCTAATTAGTCCCATAAAAGTAAAGTTCAGGAGTTGGGTTAATTTTTTTTTTTTTAAGGACCCTCGTTGTCTTTTGAAATAATTGTCATGAGCCGTTTAGAGTTTTATTTTTAAGAGGAGAAATTATTTCATAATATAAAATCAGAATTTTTATTATTAAAATGTTTAAAATTTGATCTTTATTTTATGCAAAAATTTAAACAAATTCAAAAAAAAAATCTTACTTAAAAATGTGTATTAGATATATAACCATTCATATGTTTTTTTATGAATTTAATTTTTTTAGAGAAATAGACATATATTATAGTACTATTTTTTTTTTCTTCTTGTAGGTTCTCCCATAGGATTTTCTTTTGATTTGAGAGAAGGAGACTTACCTTTTATCAAATCAATAAAATTTATATATAGTTTATATATCCTAATACCATAAGTCAATATCGACATTCGTGATACACACAAATTAAAATAATAACAAGAAAAAAAAAATCGGAGCACTTACAAATTTAAAAATGATTCTTAAGACGTTTATCATTATTGATGAAGATTAAAGAATTAATTATATTACCCGCTCTAGAAGGAACTAGGTGCCACTTTCCTTCTCCATATTGTTCAACACAAGCTCTTAGAAGGTCATCTTCCACCTTAGCCCATGCACCTTTTCTTAGGCCTATGGATCCCTCCATGGAAATGAAACAATATATACTTCAATTATTATTTGCAGTGATGCAACACAGTGTACTTTCACTAACCAAATAAAACACTAGGCTTGATAGTGTTGAGTTCTATGGCCATTCTACCCAACAATATTAACTACTATATATAGTACTATGGACACGACATTTCAAAGCATCAACGTGCAATTTCGGTGTCCACAAAATGCAAAAATGAGTCATGGATGCTTCACGTACCACAAAAAGCAGCACCCTGTGTCTCTTTAATAAATAGAGTAATATACTATTTTCGTCCTCAACGTTTGGATCAAATTCTAGTTTAGTTTTTAACGTTTTAAATGTTCTATTTTAATCCCAAAAATTTTTAAATAAGTTTAATGTTGTATTACGGTTAAATTTGACATGAACAATTAACATATATAAAAGTCAATATATGTTCAATTTCAATAAGTAAGTAAAATCGACCCACTAACAATCAAAAACTACTTGAAGATTGTCTTTATGGATAAAATATTTTTGTCATATCTTTATTTTCTTGTTTAAAGTTT